>NW_026289185.1:0-235052 GCF_023373465.1 Oncorhynchus keta
GCAACCTTGAAATACAGAAATGAACACTTTTCCATAAACAAGGTCTAAAATCATGTTTGATGCACTCTGTAAGTTACATTTTTGCAGTACTGTTTAAACTAGATCATAGAATTACCGTGGACAATTTTCAGCAAGTTGCAACCTTGAAATACAGAAATAAACACTTTTCCATAAACAAGGTCTAAAATCATGTTTGATGCACTCTGTAAGTTACATTTTTGTAGTACTGTTTAAACTAGATTATAGGAACACTGTGGACAATTGTCATCAAGTTGCAACCTTGAAATACAGAAATAAACACTTTTCCATAAACAAGGTCTAAAATCATGTTTGATGCACTCTGTAAGTTACATTTTTGCAGTACTGTTTAAACTAGATGATAGGAACACTGTGGACAATTTTCAGCAAGTTGCAACCTTGAAATACAGAAATAAACACTTTTCCATAAACAAGGGCTAAAATCATGTTTGATGCACTCTGTAAGTTACATTTTGCAGTACTGTTTAAACTAGATCATAGGAACACTGTGGACAATTTTCAGCAAGTTGCAACCTTGAAATACAGAAATAAACACTTTTCCATAAACAAGGTCTAAAATCATGTTTGATGCACTCTGTAAGTTACATTTTTGCAGTACTGTTTAAACTAGATCATAGGAACACTGTGGACAATTTTCAGCAAGTTGCAACCTTGAAATACAGAAATAAACACTTTTCCATAAACAAGGTCTAAAATCATGTTTGATGCACTCTGTAAGTTACATATTTGCAGTACTGTTTAAACTAGATCATAGGAACACTGTGGACAATTTTCAGCAAGTTGCAACCTTGAAATACAGAAATAAACACTTTTCCATAAACAAGGTCTAAAATCATGTTTGATGCACTCTGTAAGTTACATTTTTGCAGTACTGTTTAAACTAGATCATAGGAACACTGTGGACAATTTTCAGCAAGTTGCAACCTTGAAATACAGAAATAAACACTTTTCCATAAACAAGGTCTAAAATCATGTTTGATGCACTCTGTAAGTTACATTTTTGTAGTACTGTTTAAACTAGATTATAGGAACACTGTGGACAATTGTCATCAAGTTGCAACCTTGAAATACAGAAATAAACACTTTTCCATAAACAATGTCTAAAATCATGTTTGATGCACTCTGTAAGTTACATTTTTGCAGTACTGTTTAAACTAGATGATAGGAACACTGTGGACAATTTTCAGCAAGTTGCAACCTTGAAATACAGAAATAAACACTTTTCCATAAACAAGGTCTAAAATCATGTTTGATGCACTCTGTAAGTTACATTTCTGCAGTACTGTTTAAACTAGATCATAGGAACACTGTGGACAATTTTCAGCAAGTTGCAACCTTGAAATACAGAAATAAACACTTTTCCATAAACAAGGTCTAAAATCATGTTTGATGCACTCTGTAAGTTACATATTTGCAGTACTGTTTAAACTAGATCATAGGAACACTGTGGACAATTTTCAGCAAGTTGCAACCTTGAAATACAGAAATAAACACTTTTCCATAAACAAGGTCTAAAATCATGTTTGATGCACTCTGTAAGTTACATTTTGCAGTACTGTTTAAACTAGATCATAGGAACACTGTGGACAATTTTCAGCAAGTTGCAACCTTGAAAAACAGAAATAAACACTTTTCCATAAACAAGGTCTAAAATCATGTTTGATGCACTCTGTAAGTTACATTTTTGTAGTACTGTTTAAACTAGATTATAGGAACACTGTGGACAATTGTCATCAAGTTGCAACCTTGAAATACAGAAATAAACACTTTTCCATAAACAAGGTCTAAAATCATGTTTGATGCACTCTGTAAGTTACATTTTTGCAGTACTGTTTAAACTAGATCATAGGAACACTGTGGACAATTTTCAGCAAGTTGCAACCTTGAAATACAGAAATAAACACTTTTCCATAAACAAGGTCTAAAATCATGTTTGATGCACTCTGTAAGTTACATTTTTGCAGTACTGTTTAAACTAGATCATAGGAACACTGTGGACAATTTTGCAAGTTGCAACCTTGAAATACAGAAATAAACACTTTTCCATAAACAAGGTCTAAATCATGTTTGATGCACTCTGTAAGTTACATATTTGCAGTACTGTTTAAACTAGATCATAGGAACACTGTGGACAATTTTCAGCAAGTTGCAACCTTGAAATACAGAAATAAACACTTTTCCATAAACAAGGTCTAAAATCATGTTTGATGCACTCTGTAAGTTACATTTTTGCAGTACTGTTTAAACTAGATCATAGGAACACTGTGGACAATTTTCAGCAAGTTGCAACCTTGAAATACAGAAATAAACACTTTTCCATAAACAAGGTCTAAAATCATGTTTGATGCACTCTGTAAGTTACATTTTTGCAGTACTGTTTAAACTAGATCATAGGAACACTGTGGACAATTTTCAGCAAGTTGCAACCTTGAAATACAGAAATGAACACTTTTCCATAAACAAGGTCTAAAATCATGTTTGATGCACTCTGTAAGTTACATTTTTGCAGTACTGTTTAAACTAGATCATAGGAACACCTGTGGACAATTTTCAGCAAGTTGCAACCTTGAAATACAGAAATAAACACTTTTCCATAAACAAGGTCTAAAATCATGTTTGATACACTCTGTAAGTTACATTTTTGTAGTACTGTTTAAACTAGATTATAGGAACACTGTGGACAATTGTCATCAAGTTGCAACCTTGAAATACAGAAATAAACACTTTTCCATAAACAAGGTCTAAAATCATGTTTGATGCACTCTGTAAGTTACATTTTTGCAGTACTGTTTAAACTAGATGATAGGAACACTGTGGACAATTTTCAGCAAGTTGCAACCTTGAAATACAGAAATAAACACTTTTCCATAAACAAGGGCTAAAATCATGTTTGATGCACTCTGTAAGTTACATTTTTGCAGTACTGTTTAAACTAGATCATAGGAACACTGTGGACAATTTTCAGCAAGTTGCAACCTTGAAATACAGAAATAAACACTTTTCCATAAACAAGGTCTAAAATCATGTTTGATGCACTCTGTAAGTTACATTTTGCAGTACTGTTTAAACTAGATCATAGGAACACTGTGGACAATTTTCAGCAAGTTGCAACCTTGAAATACAGAAATAAACACTTTTCCATAAACAAGGTCTAAAATCATGTTTGATGCACTCTGTAAGTTACATATTTGCAGTACTGTTTAAACTAGATCATAGGAACACTGTGGACAATTTTCAGCAAGTTGCAACCTTGAAATACAGAAATAAACACTTTTCCATAAACAAGGTCTAAAATCATGTTTGATGCACTCTGTAAGTTACATTTTGCAGTACTGTTTAAACTAGATCATAGGAACACTGTGGACAATTTTCAGCAAGTTGCAACCTTGAAATACAGAAATAAACACTTTTCCATAAACAAGGTCTAAAATCATGTTTGATGCACTCTGTAAGTTACATTTTTGTAGTACTGTTTAAACTAGATTATAGGAACACTGTGGACAATTGTCATCAAGTTGCAACCTTGAAATACAGAAATAAACACTTTTCCATAAACAATGTCTAAAATCATGTTTGATGCACTCTGTAAGTTACATTTTTGCAGTACTGTTTAAACTAGATGATAGGAACACTGTGGACAATTTTCAGCAAGTTGCAACCTTGAAATACAGAAATAAACACTTTTCCATAAACAAGGTCTAAAATCATGTTTGATGCACTCTGTAAGTTACATTTCTGCAGTACTGTTTAAACTAGATCATAGGAACACTGTGGACAATTTTCAGCAAGTTGCAACCTTGAAATACAGAAATAAACACTTTTCCATAAACAAGGTCTAAAATCATGTTTGATGCACTCTGTAAGTTACATATTTGCAGTACTGTTTAAACTAGATCATAGGAACACTGTGGACAATTTTCAGCAAGTTGCAACCTTGAAATACAGAAATAAACACTATTCCATAAACAAGGTCTAAAATCATGTTTGATGCACTCTGTAAGTTACATTTTTGCAGTACTGTTTAAACTAGATCATAGGAACACTGTGGACAATTTTCAGCAAGTTGCAACCTTGAAAAACAGAAATAAACACTTTTCCATAAACAAGGTCTAAAATCATGTTTGATGCACTCTGTAAGTTACATTTTTGTAGTACTGTTTAAACTAGATTATAGGAACACTGTGGACAATTGTCATCAAGTTGCAACCTTGAAATACAGAAATAAACACTTTTCCATAAACAAGGTCTAAAATCATGTTTGATGCACTCTGTAAGTTACATTTTTGCAGTACTGTTTAAACTAGATCATAGGAACACTGTGGACAATTTTCAGCAAGTTGCAACCTTGAAATACAGAAATAAACACTTTTCCATAAACAAGGTCTAAAATCATGTTTGATGCACTCTGTAAGTTACATTTTTGCAGTACTGTTTAAACTAGATCATAGGAACACTGTGGACAATTTTCAGCAAGTTGCAACCTTGAAATACAGAAATAAACACTTTTCCATAAACAAGGTCTAAAATCATGTTTGATGCACTCTGTAAGTTACATATTTGCAGTACTGTTTAAACTAGATCATAGGAACACTGTGGACAATTTTCAGCAAGTTGCAACCTTGAAATACAGAAATAAACACTTTTCCATAAACAAGGTCTAAAATCATGTTTGATGCACTCTGTAAGTTACATTTTTGCAGTACTGTTTAAACTAGATCATAGGAACACTGTGGACAATTTTCAGCAAGTTGCAACCTTGAAATACAGAAATAAACACTTTTCCATAAACAAGGTCTAAAATCATGTTTGATGCACTCTGTAAGTTACATTTTTTTTGTTTAAACTAGATTATAGGAACACTGTGGACAATTTTCAAGTTGCAACCTACAGAAATAAACACTTTTCCATAAACAAGGTCTAAAATCACACTCTGTAAGTTACATTTTTGCAGTACTGTTTAAACTAGATCATAGGAACACTGTGGCAAGTTGCAACCTTGAAATACAGAAATAAACACTTTTCCATAAACAAGGTCTAAAATCATGTTTGATGCACTCTGTAAGTTACATTTTTGCAGTACTGTTTAAACTAGATCATAGGAACACTGTGGACAATTTTCAGCAAGTTGCAACCTTGAAATACAGAAATAAACACTTTTCCATAAACAAGGTCTAAAATCATGTTTGATGCACTCTGTAAGTTACATATTTGCAGTACTGTTTAAACTAGATCATAGGAACACTGTGGACAATTTTCAGCAAGTTGCAACCTTGAAATACAGAAATAAACACTTTTCCATAAACAAGGTCTAAAATCATGTTTGATGCACTCTGTAAGTTACATTTTTGCAGTACTGTTTAAACTAGATCATAGGAACACTGTGGACAATTTTCAGCAAGTTGCAACCTTGAAATACAGAAATAAACACTTTTCCATAAACAAGGTCTAAAATCATGTTTGATGCACTCTGTAAGTTACATTTTTGCAGTACTGTTTAAACTAGATCATAGGAACACTGTGGACAATTTTCAGCAAGTTGCAACCTTGAAATACAGAAATGAACACTTTTCCATAAACAAGGTCTAAAATCATGTTTGATGCACTCTGTAAGTTACATTTTTGCAGTACTGTTTAAACTAGATCATAGGAACACCGTGGACAATTTTCAGCAAGTTGCAACCTTGAAATACAGAAATAAACACTTTTCCATAAACAAGGTCTAAAATCATGTTTGATGCACTCTGTAAGTTACATTTTTGTAGTACTGTTTAAACTAGATTATAGGAACACTGTGGACAATTGTCATCAAGTTGCAACCTTGAAATACAGAAATAAACACTTTTCCATAAACAAGGTCTAAAATCATGTTTGATGCACTCTGTAAGTTACATTTTTGCAGTACTGTTTAAACTAGATGATTGGAACACTGTGGACAATTTTCAGCAAGTTGCAACCTTGAAATACAGAAATAAACACTTTTCCATAAACAAGGTCTAAAATCATGTTTGATGCACTCTGTAAGTTACATTTTTGCAGTACTGTTTAAACTAGATCATAGGAACACTGTGGACAATTTTCAGCAAGTTGCAACCTTGAAATACAGAAATAAACACTTTTCCATAAACAAGGTCTAAAATCATGTTTGATGCACTCTGTAAGTTACATTTTTGCAGTACTGTTTAAACTAGATCATAGGAACACTGTGGACAATTTTCAGCAAGTTGCAACCTTGAAATACAGAAATAAACACTTTTCCATAAACAAGGTCTAAAATCATGTTTGATGCACTCTGTAAGTTACATATTTGCAGTACTGTTTAAACTAGATCATAGGAACACTGTGGACAATTTTCAGCAAGTTGCAACCTTGAAATACAGAAATAAACACTTTTCCATAAACAAGGTCTAAAATCATGTTTGATGCACTCTGTAAGTTACATTTTTGCAGTACTGTTTAAACTAGATCATAGGAACACTGTGGACAATTTTCAGCAAGTTGCAACCTTGAAATACAGAAATAAACACTTTTCCATAAACAAGGTCTAAAATCATGTTTGATGCACTCTGTAAGTTACATTTTTGTAGTACTGTTTAAACTAGATTATAGGAACACTGTGGACAATTGTCATCAAGTTGCAACCTTGAAATACAGAAATAAACACTTTTCCATAAACAATGTCTAAAATCATGTTTGATGCACTCTGTAAGTTACATTTTTGCAGTACTGTTTAAACTAGATGATAGGAACACTGTGGACAATTTTCAGCAAGTTGCAACCTTGAAATACAGAAATAAACACTTTTCCATAAACAAGGTCTAAAATCATGTTTGATGCACTCTGTAAGTTACATTTCTGCAGTACTGTTTAAACTAGATCATAGGAACACTGTGGACAATTTTCAGCAAGTTGCAACCTTGAAATACAGAAATAAACACTTTTCCATAAACAAGGTCTAAAATCATGTTTGATGCACTCTGTAAGTTACATATTTGCAGTACTGTTTAAACTAGATCATAGGAACACTGTGGACAATTTTCAGCAAGTTGCAACCTTGAAATACAGAAATAAACACTTTTCCATAAACAAGGTCTAAAATCATGTTTGATGCACTCTGTAAGTTACATTTTTGCAGTACTGTTTAAACTAGATCATAGGAACACTGTGGACAATTTTCAGCAAGTTGCAACCTTGAAATACAGAAATAAACACTTTTCCATAAACAAGGTCTAAAATCATGTTTGATGCACTCTGTAAGTTACATATTTGCAGTACTGTTTAAACTAGATCATAGGAACACTGTGGACAATTTTCAGCAAGTTGCAACCTTGAAATACAGAAATAAACACTTTTCCATAAACAAGGTCTAAAATCATGTTTGATGCACTCTGTAAGTTACATTTTTGCAGTACTGTTTAAACTAGATCATAGGAACACTGTGGACAATTTTCAGCAAGTTGCAACCTTGAAATACAGAAATAAACACTTTTCCATAAACAAGGTCTAAAATCATGTTTGATGCACTCTGTAAGTTACATTTTTGTAGTACTGTTTAAACTAGATTATAGGAACACTGTGGACAATTGTCATCAAGTTGCAACCTTGAAATACAGAAATAAACACTTTTCCATAAACAATGTCTAAAATCATGTTTGATGCACTCTGTAAGTTACATTTTTGCAGTACTGTTTAAACTAGATGATAGGAACACTGTGGACAATTTTCAGCAAGTTGCAACCTTGAAATACAGAAATAAACACTTTTCCATAAACAAGGTCTAAAATCATGTTTGATGCACTCTGTAAGTTACATTTCTGCAGTACTGTTTAAACTAGATCATAGGAACACTGTGGACAATTTTCAGCAAGTTGCAACCTTGAAATACAGAAATAAACACTTTTCCATAAACAAGGTCTAAAATCATGTTTGATGCACTCTGTAAGTTACATATTTGCAGTACTGTTTAAACTAGATCATAGGAACACTGTGGACAATTTTCAGCAAGTTGCAACCTTGAAATACAGAAATAAACACTTTTCCATAAACAAGGTCTAAAATCATGTTTGATGCACTCTGTAAGTTACATTTTTGCAGTACTGTTTAAACTAGATCATAGGAACACTGTGGACAATTTTCAGCAAGTTGCAACCTTGAAATACAGAAATAAACACTTTTCCATAAACAAGGTCTAAAATCATGTTTGATGCACTCTGTAAGTTACATTTTTGTAGTACTGTTTAAACTAGATTATAGGAACACTGTGGACAATTGTCATCAAGTTGCAACCTTGAAATACAGAAATAAACACTTTTCCATAAACAAGGTCTAAAATCATGTTTGATGCACTCTGTAAGTTACATTTTTGCAGTACTGTTTAAACTAGATCATAGGAACACCGTGGACAATTTTCAGCAAGTTGCAACCTTGAAATACAGAAATAAACACTTTTCCATAAACAAGGTCTAAAATCATGTTTGATGCACTCTGTAAGTTACATTTTGCAGTACTGTTTAAACTAGATCATAGGAACACTGTGGACAATTTTCAGCAAGTTGCAACCTTGAAATACAGAAATAAACACTTTTCCATAAACAAGGTCTAAAATCATGTTTGATGCACTCTGTAAGTTACATATTTGCAGTACTGTTTAAACTAGATCATAGGAACACTGTGGACAATTTTCAGCAAGTTGCAACCTTGAAATACAGAAATAAACACTTTTCCATAAACAAGGTCTAAAATCATGTTTGATGCACTCTGTAAGTTACATTTTTGCAGTACTGTTTAAACTAGATCATAGGAACACTGTGGACAATTTTCAGCAAGTTGCAACCTTGAAATACAGAAATAAACACTTTTCCATAAACAAGGTCTAAAATCATGTTTGATGCACTCTGTAAGTTACATTTTTGCAGTACTGTTTAAACTAGATCATAGGAACACTGTGGACAATTTTCAGCAAGTTGCAACCTTGAAAACAGAAATAAACACTTTTCCATAAACAAGGTCTAAAATCATGTTTGATGCACTCTGTAAGTTACATTTTTGTAGTACTGTTTAAACTAGATTATAGGAACACTGTGGACAATTGTCATCAAGTTGCAACCTTGAAATACAGAAATAAACACTTTTCCATAAACAAGGTCTAAAATCATGTTTGATGCACTCTGTAAGTTACATTTTTGCAGTACTGTTTAAACTAGATCATAGGAACACTGTGGACAATTTTCAGCAAGTTGCAACCTTGAAATACAGAAATAAACACTTTTCCATAAACAAGGTCTAAAATCATGTTTGATGCACTCTGTAAGTTACATTTTTGCAGTACTGTTTAAACTAGATCATAGGAACACTGTGGACAATTTTCAGCAAGTTGCAACCTTGAAATACAGAAATAAACACTTTTCCATAAACAAGGTCTAAAATCATGTTTGATGCACTCTGTAAGTTACATATTTGCAGTACTGTTTAAACTAGATCATAGGAACACTGTGGACAATTTTCAGCAAGTTGCAACCTTGAAATACAGAAATAAACACTTTTCCATAAACAAGGTCTAAAATCATGTTTGATGCACTCTGTAAGTTACATTTTTGCAGTACTGTTTAAACTAGATCATAGGAACACTGTGGACAATTTTCAGCAAGTTGCAACCTTGAAATACAGAAATAAACACTTTTCCATAAACAAGGTCTAAAATCATGTTTGATGCACTCTGTAAGTTACATTTTTGCAGTACTGTTTAAACTAGATCATAGGAACACTGTGGACAATTTTCAGCAAGTTGCAACCTTGAAAACAGAAATAAACACTTTTCCATAAACAAGGTCTAAAATCATGTTTGATGCACTCTGTAAGTTACATTTTGCAGTACTGTTTAAACTAGATCATAGGAACACTGTGGACAATTTTCAGCAAGTTGCAACCTTGAAATACAGAAATGAACACTTTTCCATAAACAAGGTCTAAAATCATGTTTGATGCACTCTGTAAGTTACATTTTTGCAGTACTGTTTAAACTAGATCATAGGAACACCGTGGACAATTTTCAGCAAGTTGCAACCTTGAAATACAGAAATAAACACTTTTCCATAAACAAGGTCTAAAATCATGTTTGATGCACTCTGTAAGTTACATTTTTGTAGTACTGTTTAAACTAGATTATAGGAACACTGTGGACAATTGTCATCAAGTTGCAACCTTGAAATACAGAAATGAACACTTTTCCATAAACAAGGTCTAAAATCATGTTTGATCCACTCTGTAAGTTACATTTTTGTAGTACTGTTTAAACTAGATTATAGGAACACTGTGGACAATTGTCATCAAGTTGCAACCTTGAAATACAGAAATAAACACTTTTCCATAAACAATGTCTAAAATCATGTTTGATGCACTCTGTAAGTTACATTTTTGCAGTACTGTTTAAACTAGATTATAGGAACACTGTGGACAATTGTCATCAAGTTGCAACCTTGAAATACAGAAATGAACACTTTTCCATAAACAAGGTCTAAAATCATGTTTGATGCACTCTGTAAGTTACATATTTGCAGTACTGTTTAAACTAGATCATAGGAACACTGTGGACAATTTTCAGCAAGTTGCAACCTTGAAATACAGAAATAAACACTTTTCCATAAACAAGGTCTAAAATCATGTTTGATGCACTCTGTAAGTTACATTTTTGCAGTACTGTTTAAACTAGATCATAGGAACACTGTGGACAATTTTCAGCAAGTTGCAACCTTGAAATACAGAAATGAACACTTTTCCATAAACAAGGTCTAAAATCATGTTTGATGCACTCTGTAAGTTACATTTTTGCAGTACTGTTTAAACTAGATTATAGGAACACTGTGGACAATTGTCATCAAGTTGCAACCTTGAAATACAGAAATAAACACTTTTCCATAAACAAGGTCTAAAATCATGTTTGATGCACTCTGTAAGTTACATATTTGCAGTACTGTTTAAACTAGATCATAGGAACACTGTGGACAATTTTCAGCAAGTTGCAACCTTGAAATACAGAAATAAACACTTTTCCATAAACAAGGTCTAAAATCATGTTTGATGCACTCTGTAAGTTACATTTTTGTAGTACTGTTTAAACTAGATCATAGGAACACTGTGGACAATTTTCAGCAAGTTGCAACCTTGAAATACAGAAATGAACACTTTTCCATAAACAAGGTCTAAAATCATGTTTGATGCACTCTGTAAGTTACATTTTTGCAGTACTGTTTAAACTAGATCATAGGAACACTGTGGACAATTTTCAGCAAGTTGCAACCTTGAAATACAGAAATAAACACTTTTCCATAAACAAGGTCTAAAATCATGTTTGATGCACTCTGTAAGTTACATTTTTGCAGTACTGTTTAAACTAGATCATAGGAACACTGTGGACAATTTTCAGCAAGTTGCAACCTTGAAATACAGAAATAAACACTTTTCCATAAACAAGGTCTAAAATCATGTTTGATGCACTCTGTAAGTTACATATTTGCAGTACTGTTTAAACTAGATCATAGGAACACTGTGGACAATTTTCAGCAAGTTGCAACCTTGAAATACAGAAATAAACACTTTTCCATAAACAAGGTCTAAAATCATGTTTGATGCACTCTGTAAGTTACATTTTTGCAGTACTGTTTAAACTAGATGATAGGAACACTGTGGACAATTTTCAGCAAGTTGCAACCTTGAAATACAGAAATAAACACTTTTCCATAAACAAGGTCTAAAATCATGTTTGATGCACTCTGTAAGTTACATATTTGCAGTACTGTTTAAACTAGATCATAGGAACACTGTGGACAATTTTCAGCAAGTTGCAACCTTGAAATACAGAAATAAACACTTTTCCATAAACAAGGTCTAAAATCATGTTTGATGCACTCTGTAAGTTACATTTTTGCAGTACTGTTTAAACTAGATCATAGGAACACTGTGGACAATTTTCAGCAAGTTGCAACCTTGAAATACAGAAATAAACACTTTTCCATAAACAAGGTCTAAAATCATGTTTGATGCACTCTGTAAGTTACATTTTGCAGTACTGTTTAAACTAGATCATAGGAACACCGTGGACAATTTTCAGCAAGTTGCAACCTTGAAATACAGAAATGAACACTTTTCCATAAACAAGGTCTAAAATCATGTTTGATGCACTCTGTAAGTTACATTTTTGCAGTACTGTTTAAACTAGATCATAGGAACACCGTGGACAATTTTCAGCAAGTTGCAACCTTGAAATACAGAAATAAACACTTTTCCATAAACAAGGTCTAAAATCATGTTTGATGCACTCTGTAAGTTACATTTTTGTAGTACTGTTTAAACTAGATTATAGGAACACTGTGGACAATTGTCATCAAGTTGCAACCTTGAAATACAGAAATGAACACTTTTCCATAAACAAGGTCTAAAATCATGTTTGATGCACTCTGTAAGTTACATTTTTGCAGTACTGTTTAAACTAGATCATAGGAACACTGTGGACAATTTTCAGCAAGTTGCAACCTTGAAATACAGAAATGAACACTTTTCCATAAACAAGGTCTAAAATCATGTTTGATGCACTCTGTAAGTTACATTTTTGCAGTACTGTTTAAACTAGATCATAGGAACACTGTGGACAATTTTCAGCAAGTTGCAACCTTGAAATACAGAAATAAACACTTTTCCATAAACAAGGTCTAAAATCATGTTTGATGCACTCTGTAAGTTACATTTTTGCAGTACTGTTTAAACTAGATCATAGGAACACTGTGGACAATTTTCAGCAAGTTGCAACCTTGAAATACAGAAATAAACACTTTTCCATAAACAAGGTCTAAAATCATGTTTGATGCACTCTGTAAGTTACATATTTGCAGTACTGTTTAAACTAGATCATAGGAACACTGTGGACAATTTTCAGCAAGTTGCAACCTTGAAATACAGAAATAAACACTTTTCCATAAACAAGGTCTAAAATCATGTTTGATGCACTCTGTAAGTTACATTTTTGCAGTACTGTTTAAACTAGATGATAGGAACACTGTGGACAATTTTCAGCAAGTTGCAACCTTGAAATACAGAAATAAACACTTTTCCATAAACAAGGTCTAAAATCATGTTTGATGCACTCTGTAAGTTACATATTTGCAGTACTGTTTAAACTAGATCATAGGAACAATGTGGACAATTTTCAGCAAGTTGCAACCTTGAAATACAGAAATAAACACTTTTCCATAAACAAGGTCTAAAATCATGTTTGATGCACTCTGTAAGTTACATTTTTGCAGTACTGTTTAAACTAGATCATAGGAACACTGTGGACAATTTTCAGCAAGTTGCAACCTTGAAATACAGAAATAAACACGTTTCCATAAACAAGGTCTAAAATCATGTTTGATGCACTCTGTAAGTTACATTTTGCAGTACTGTTTAAACTAGATCATAGGAACACTGTGGACAATTTTCAGCAAGTTGCAACCTTGAAATACAGAAATGAACACTTTTCCATAAACAAGGTCTAAAATCATGTTTGATGCACTCTGTAAGTTACATTTTGCAGTACTGTTTAAACTAGATCATAGGAACACTGTGGACAATTTTCAGCAAGTTGCAACCTTGAAATACAGAAATGAACACTTTTCCATAAACAAGGTCTAAAATCATGTTTGATGCACTCTGTAAGTTACATTTTTGCAGTACTGTTTAAACTAGATCATAGGAACACTGTGGACAATTTTCAGCAAGTTGCAACCTTGAAATACAGAAATAAACACTTTTCCATAAACAAGGTCTAAAATCATGTTTGATGCACTCTGTAAGTTACATTTTTGCAGTACTGTTTAAACTAGATCATAGGAACACTGTGGACAATTTTCAGCAAGTTGCAACCTTGAAATACAGAAATAAACACTTTTCCATAAACAAGGTCTAAAATCATGTTTGATGCACTCTGTAAGTTACATATTTGCAGTACTGTTTAAACTAGATCATAGGAACACTGTGGACAATTTTCAGCAAGTTGCAACCTTGAAATACAGAAATAAACACTTTTCCATAAACAAGGTCTAAAATCATGTTTGATGCACTCTGTAAGTTACATTTTTGCAGTACTGTTTAAACTAGATGATAGGAACACTGTGGACAATTTTCAGCAAGTTGCAACCTTGAAATACAGAAATAAACACTTTTCCATAAACAAGGTCTAAAATCATGTTTGATGCACTCTGTAAGTTACATATTTGCAGTACTGTTTAAACTAGATCATAGGAACAATGTGGACAATTTTCAGCAAGTTGCAACCTTGAAATACAGAAATAAACACTTTTCCATAAACAAGGTCTAAAATCATGTTTGATGCACTCTGTAAGTTACATATTTGCAGTACTGTTTAAACTAGATCATAGGAACACTGTGGACAATTTTCAGCAAGTTGCAACCTTGAAATACAGAAATAAACACTTTTCCATAAACAAGGTCTAAAATCATGTTTGATGCACTCTGTAAGTTACATTTTTGCAGTACTGTTTAAACTAGATCATAGGAACACTGTGGACAATTTTCAGCAAGTTGCAACCTTGAAATACAGAAATGAACACTTTTCCATAAACAAGGTCTAAAATCATGTTTGATGCACTCTGTAAGTTACATTTTTGCAGTACTGTTTAAACTAGATCATAGGAACACTGTGGACAATTTTCAGCAAGTTGCAACCTTGAAATACAGAAATAAACACTTTTCCATAAACAAGGTCTAAAATCATGTTTGATGCACTCTGTAAGTTACATTTTTGCAGTACTGTTTAAACTAGATCATAGGAACACTGTGGACAATTTTCAGCAAGTTGCAACCTTGAAATACAGAAATAAACACTTTTCCATAAACAAGGTCTAAAATCATGTTTGATGCACTCTGTAAGTTACATATTTGCAGTACTGTTTAAACTAGATCATAGGAACACTGTGGACAATTTTCAGCAAGTTGCAACCTTGAAATACAGAAATAAACACTTTTCCATAAACAAGGTCTAAAATCATGTTTGATGCACTCTGTAAGTTACATTTTTGCAGTACTGTTTAAACTAGATGATAGGAACACTGTGGACAATTTTCAGCAAGTTGCAACCTTGAAATACAGAAATAAACACTTTTCCATAAACAAGGTCTAAAATCATGTTTGATGCACTCTGTAAGTTACATATTTGCAGTACTGTTTAAACTAGATCATAGGAACAATGTGGACAATTTTCAGCAAGTTGCAACCTTGAAATACAGAAATAAACACTTTTCCATAAACAAGGTCTAAAATCATGTTTGATGCACTCTGTAAGTTACATTTTGCAGTACTGTTTAAACTAGATCATAGGAACACTGTGGACAATTTTCAGCAAGTTGCAACCTTGAAATACAGAAATAAACACTTTTCCATAAACAAGGTCTAAAATCATGTTTGATGCACTCTGTAAGTTACATTTTGCAGTACTGTTTAAACTAGATCATAGGAACACTGTGGACAATTTTCAGCAAGTTGCAACCTTGAAATACAGAAATGAACACTTTTCCATAAACAAGGTCTAAAATCATGTTTGATGCACTCTGTAAGTTACATTTTTGCAGTACTGTTTAAACTAGATCATAGGAACACTGTGGACAATTTTCAGCAAGTTGCAACCTTGAAATACAGAAATAAACACTTTTCCATAAACAAGGTCTAAAATCATGTTTGATGCACTCTGTAAGTTACATTTTTGCAGTACTGTTTAAACTAGATCATAGGAACACTGTGGACAATTTTCAGCAAGTTGCAACCTTGAAATACAGAAATGAACACTTTTCCATAAACAAGGTCTAAAATCATGTTTGATGCACTCTGTAAGTTACATTTTTGCAGTACTGTTTAAACTAGATCATAGGAACACTGTGGACAATTTTCAGCAAGTTGCAACCTTGAAATACAGAAATGAACACTTTTCCATAAACAAGGTCTAAAATCATGTTTGATGCACTCTGTAAGTTACATTTTTGCAGTACTGTTTAAACTAGATCATAGGAACACTGTGGACAATTTTCAGCAAGTTGCAACCTTGAAATACAGAAATAAACACTTTTCCATAAACAAGGTCTAAAATCATGTTTGATGCACTCTGTAAGTTACATTTTTGCAGTACTGTTTAAACTAGATCATAGGAACACTGTGGACAATTTTCAGCAAGTTGCAACCTTGAAATACAGAAATAAACACTTTTCCATAAACAAGGTCTAAAATCATGTTTGATGCACTCTGTAAGTTACATATTTGCAGTACTGTTTAAACTAGATCATAGGAACACTGTGGACAATTTTCAGCAAGTTGCAACCTTGAAATACAGAAATAAACACTTTTCCATAAACAAGGTCTAAAATCATGTTTGATGCACTCTGTAAGTTACATTTTGCAGTACTGTTTAAACTAGATGATAGGAACACTGTGGACAATTTTCAGCAAGTTGCAACCTTGAAATACAGAAATAAACACTTTTCCATAAACAAGGTCTAAAATCATGTTTGATGCACTCTGTAAGTTACATATTTGCAGTACTGTTTAAACTAGATCATAGGAACAATGTGGACAATTTTCAGCAAGTTGCAACCTTGAAATACAGAAATAAACACTTTTCCATAAACAAGGTCTAAAATCATGTTTGATGCACTCTGTAAGTTACATATTTGCAGTACTGTTTAAACTAGATCATAGGAACACTGTGGACAATTTTCAGCAAGTTGCAACCTTGAAATACAGAAATAAACACTTTTCCATAAACAAGGTCTAAAATCATGTTTGATGCACTCTGTAAGTTACATTTTTGCAGTACTGTTTAAACTAGATCATAGGAACACTGTGGACAATTTTCAGCAAGTTGCAACCTTGAAATACAGAAATGAACACTTTTCCATAAACAAGGTCTAAAATCATGTTTGATGCACTCTGTAAGTTACATTTTTGCAGTACTGTTTAAACTAGATCATAGGAACACTGTGGACAATTTTCAGCAAGTTGCAACCTTGAAATACAGAAATAAACACTTTTCCATAAACAAGGTCTAAAATCATGTTTGATGCACTCTGTAAGTTACATTTTTGCAGTACTGTTTAAACTAGATCATAGGAACACTGTGGACAATTTTCAGCAAGTTGCAACCTTGAAATACAGAAATAAACACTTTTCCATAAACAAGGTCTAAAATCATGTTTGATGCACTCTGTAAGTTACATATTTGCAGTACTGTTTAAACTAGATCATAGGAACACTGTGGACAATTTTCAGCAAGTTGCAACCTTGAAATACAGAAATAAACACTTTTCCATAAACAAGGTCTAAAATCATGTTTGATGCACTCTGTAAGTTACATTTTTGCAGTACTGTTTAAACTAGATGATAGGAACACTGTGGACAATTTTCAGCAAGTTGCAACCTTGAAATACAGAAATAAACACTTTTCCATAAACAAGGTCTAAAATCATGTTTGATGCACTCTGTAAGTTACATATTTGCAGTACTGTTTAAACTAGATCATAGGAACAATGTGGACAATTTTCAGCAAGTTGCAACCTTGAAATACAGAAATAAACACTTTTCCATAAACAAGGTCTAAAATCATGTTTGATGCACTCTGTAAGTTACATATTTGCAGTACTGTTTAAACTAGATCATAGGAACACTGTGGACAATTTTCAGCAAGTTGCAACCTTGAAATACAGAAATAAACACTTTTCCATAAACAAGGTCTAAAATCATGTTTGATGCACTCTGTAAGTTACATTTTTGCAGTACTGTTTAAACTAGATCATAGGAACACTGTGGACAATTTTCAGCAAGTTGCAACCTTGAAATACAGAAATGAACACTTTTCCATAAACAAGGTCTAAAATCATGTTTGATGCACTCTGTAAGTTACATTTTTGCAGTACTGTTTAAACTAGATCATAGGAACACTGTGGACAATTTTCAGCAAGTTGCAACCTTGAAATACAGAAATAAACACTTTTCCATAAACAAGGTCTAAAATCATGTTTGATGCACTCTGTAAGTTACATTTTGCAGTACTGTTTAAACTAGATCATAGGAACACTGTGGACAATTTTCAGCAAGTTGCAACCTTGAAATACAGAAATAAACACTTTTCCATAAACAAGGTCTAAAATCATGTTTGATGCACTCTGTAAGTTACATATTTGCAGTACTGTTTAAACTAGATCATAGGAACACTGTGGACAATTTTCAGCAAGTTGCAACCTTGAAATACAGAAATAAACACTTTTCCATAAACAAGGTCTAAAATCATGTTTGATGCACTCTGTAAGTTACATTTTGCAGTACTGTTTAAACTAGATGATAGGAACACTGTGGACAATTTTCAGCAAGTTGCAACCTTGAAATACAGAAATAAACACTTTTCCATAAACAAGGTCTAAAATCATGTTTGATGCACTCTGTAAGTTACATATTTGCAGTACTGTTTAAACTAGATCATAGGAACACCGTGGACAATTTTCAGCAAGTTGCAACCTTGAAATACAGAAATAAACACTTTTCCATAAACAAGGTCTAAAATCATGTTTGATGCACTCTGTAAGTTACATTTTTGTAGTACTGTTTAAACTAGATTATAGGAACACTGTGGACAATTGTCATCAAGTTGCAACCTTGAAATACAGAAATGAACACTTTTCCATAAACAAGGTCTAAAATCATGTTTGATGCACTCTGTAAGTTACATTTTTGCAGTACTGTTTAAACTAGATCATAGGAACACTGTGGACAATTTTCAGCAAGTTGCAACCTTGAAATACAGAAATGAACACTTTTCCATAAACAAGGTCTAAAATCATGTTTGATGCACTCTGTAAGTTACATTTTTGCAGTACTGTTTAAACTAGATCATAGGAACACTGTGGACAATTTTCAGCAAGTTGCAACCTTGAAATACAGAAATAAACACTTTTCCATAAACAAGGTCTAAAATCATGTTTGATGCACTCTGTAAGTTACATTTTTGCAGTACTGTTTAAACTAGATCATAGGAACACTGTGGACAATTTTCAGCAAGTTGCAACCTTGAAATACAGAAATAAACACTTTTCCATAAACAAGGTCTAAAATCATGTTTGATGCACTCTGTAAGTTACATATTTGCAGTACTGTTTAAACTAGATCATAGGAACACTGTGGACAATTTTCAGCAAGTTGCAACCTTGAAATACAGAAATAAACACTTTTCCATAAACAAGGTCTAAAATCATGTTTGATGCACTCTGTAAGTTACATTTTTGCAGTACTGTTTAAACTAGATGATAGGAACACTGTGGACAATTTTCAGCAAGTTGCAACCTTGAAATACAGAAATAAACACTTTTCCATAAACAAGGTCTAAAATCATGTTTGATGCACTCTGTAAGTTACATTTTGCAGTACTGTTTAAACTAGATCATAGGAACAATGTGGACAATTTTCAGCAAGTTGCAACCTTGAAATACAGAAATAAACACTTTTCCATAAACAAGGTCTAAAATCATGTTTGATGCACTCTGTAAGTTACATTTTTGCAGTACTGTTTAAACTAGATCATAGGAACACTGTGGACAATTTTCAGCAAGTTGCAACCTTGAAATACAGAAATAAACACTTTTCCATAAACAAGGTCTAAAATCATGTTTGATGCACTCTGTAAGTTACATTTTTGCAGTACTGTTTAAACTAGATCATAGGAACACTGTGGACAATTTTCAGCAAGTTGCAACCTTGAAATACAGAAATGAACACTTTTCCATAAACAAGGTCTAAAATCATGTTTGATGCACTCTGTAAGTTACATATTTGCAGTACTGTTTAAACTAGATCATAGGAACACTGTGGACAATTTTCAGCAAGTTGCAACCTTGAAATACAGAAATAAACACTTTTCCATAAACAAGGTCTAAAATCATGTTTGATGCACTCTGTAAGTTACATTTTTGCAGTACTGTTTAAACTAGATGATAGGAACACTGTGGACAATTTTCAGCAAGTTGCAACCTTGAAATACAGAAATAAACACTTTTCCATAAACAAGGTCTAAAATCATGTTTGATGCACTCTGTAAGTTACATATTTGCAGTACTGTTTAAACTAGATCATAGGAACACTGTGGACAATTTTCAGCAAGTTGCAACCTTGAAATACAGAAATGAACACTTTTCCATAAACAAGGTCTAAAATCATGTTTGATGCACTCTGTAAGTTACATTTTTGCAGTACTGTTTAAACTAGATCATAGGAACACTGTGGACAATTTTCAGCAAGTTGCAACCTTGAAATACAGAAATAAACACTTTTCCATAAACAAGGTCTAAAATCATGTTTGATGCACTCTGTAAGTTACATTTTTGCAGTACTGTTTAAACTAGATCATAGGAACACTGTGGACAATTTTCAGCAAGTTGCAACCTTGAAATACAGAAATAAACACTTTTCCATAAACAAGGTCTAAAATCATGTTTGATGCACTCTGTAAGTTACATATTTGCAGTACTGTTTAAACTAGATCATAGGAACACTGTGGACAATTTTCAGCAAGTTGCAACCTTGAAATACAGAAATAAACACTTTTCCATAAACAAGGTCTAAAATCATGTTTGATGCACTCTGTAAGTTACATTTTTGCAGTACTGTTTAAACTAGATGATAGGAACACTGTGGACAATTTTCAGCAAGTTGCAACCTTGAAATACAGAAATAAACACTTTTCCATAAACAAGGTCTAAAATCATGTTTGATGCACTCTGTAAGTTACATATTTGCAGTACTGTTTAAACTAGATCATAGGAACAATGTGGACAATTTTCAGCAAGTTGCAACCTTGAAATACAGAAATAAACACTTTTCCATAAACAATGTCTAAAATCATGTTTGATGCACTCTGTAAGTTACATTTTTGCAGTACTGTTTAAACTAGATCATAGGAACACTGTGGACAATTTTCAGCAAGTTGCAACCTTGAAATACAGAAATGAACACTTTTCCATAAACAAGGTCTAAAATCATGTTTGATGCACTCTGTAAGTTACATTTTTGCAGTACTGTTTAAACTAGATCATAGGAACACCGTGGACAATTTTCAGCAAGTTGCAACCTTGAAATACAGAAATAAACACTTTTCCATAAACAAGGTCTAAAATCATGTTTGATGCACTCTGTAAGTTACATATTTGCAGTACTGTTTAAACTAGATCATAGGAACAATGTGGACAATTTTCAGCAAGTTGCAACCTTGAAATACAGAAATAAACACTTTTCCATAAACAAGGTCTAAAATCATGTTTGATGCACTCTGTAAGTTACATTTTTGCAGTACTGTTTAAACTAGATCATAGGAACACTGTGGACAATTTTCAGCAAGTTGCAACCTTGAAATACAGAAATAAACACTTTTCCATAAACAAGGTCTAAAATCATGTTTGATGCACTCTGTAAGTTACATTTTTGCAGTACTGTTTAAACTAGATCATAGGAACACTGTGGACAATTTTCAGCAAGTTGCAACCTTGAAATACAGAAATGAACACTTTTCCATAAACAAGGTCTAAAATCATGTTTGATGCACTCTGTAAGTTACATTTTTGCAGTACTGTTTAAACTAGATCATAGGAACACTGTGGACAATTTTCAGCAAGTTGCAACCTTGAAATACAGAAATAAACACTTTTCCATAAACAAGGTCTAAAATCATGTTTGATGCACTCTGTAAGTTACATATTTGCAGTACTGTTTAAACTAGATCATAGGAACACTGTGGACAATTTTCAGCAAGTTGCAACCTTGAAATACAGAAATAAACACTTTTCCATAAACAAGGTCTAAAATCATGTTTGATGCACTCTGTAAGTTACATTTTTGCAGTACTGTTTAAACTAGATGATAGGAACACTGTGGACAATTTTCAGCAAGTTGCAACCTTGAAATACAGAAATAAACACTTTTCCATAAACAAGGTCTAAAATCATGTTTGATGCACTCTGTAAGTTACATATTTGCAGTACTGTTTAAACTAGATCATAGGAACAATGTGGACAATTTTCAGCAAGTTGCAACCTTGAAATACAGAAATAAACACTTTTCCATAAACAAGGTCTAAAATCATGTTTGATGCACTCTGTAAGTTACATTTTTGCAGTACTGTTTAAACTAGATCATAGGAACACTGTGGACAATTTTCAGCAAGTTGCAACCTTGAAATACAGAAATAAACACTTTTCCATAAACAAGGTCTAAAATCATGTTTGATGCACTCTGTAAGTTACATTTTTGCAGTACTGTTTAAACTAGATCATAGGAACACTGTGGACAATTTTCAGCAAGTTGCAACCTTGAAATACAGAAATGAACACTTTTCCATAAACAAGGTCTAAAATCATGTTTGATGCACTCTGTAAGTTACATTTTTGCAGTACTGTTTAAACTAGATCATAGGAACACCGTGGACAATTTTCAGCAAGTTGCAACCTTGAAATACAGAAATAAACACTTTTCCATAAACAAGGTCTAAAATCATGTTTGATGCACTCTGTAAGTTACATATTTGCAGTACTGTTTAAACTAGATCATAGGAACAATGTGGACAATTTTCAGCAAGTTGCAACCTTGAAATACAGAAATAAACACTTTTCCATAAACAAGGTCTAAAATCATGTTTGATGCACTCTGTAAGTTACATTTTTGCAGTACTGTTTAAACTAGATCATAGGAACACTGTGGACAATTTTCAGCAAGTTGCAACCTTGAAATACAGAAATAAACACTTTTCCATAAACAAGGTCTAAAATCATGTTTGATGCACTCTGTAAGTTACATTTTTGCAGTACTGTTTAAACTAGATCATAGGAACACTGTGGACAATTTTCAGCAAGTTGCAACCTTGAAATACAGAAATGAACACTTTTCCATAAACAAGGTCTAAAATCATGTTTGATGCACTCTGTAAGTTACATTTTTGCAGTACTGTTTAAACTAGATCATAGGAACACCGTGGACAATTTTCAGCAAGTTGCAACCTTGAAATACAGAAATAAACACTTTTCCATAAACAAGGTCTAAAATCATGTTTGATGCACTCTGTAAGTTACATTTTTGCAGTACTGTTTAAACTAGATCATAGGAACACTGTGGACAATTTTCAGCAAGTTGCAACCTTGAAATACAGAAATAAACACTTTTCCATAAACAAGGTCTAAAATCATGTTTGATGCACTCTGTAAGTTACATATTTGCAGTACTGTTTAAACTAGATCATAGGAACACTGTGGACAATTTTCAGCAAGTTGCAACCTTGAAATACAGAAATAAACACTTTTCCATAAACAAGGTCTAAAATCATGTTTGATGCACTCTGTAAGTTACATTTTTGCAGTACTGTTTAAACTAGATGATAGGAACACTGTGGACAATTTTCAGCAAGTTGCAACCTTGAAATACAGAAATAAACACTTTTCCATAAACAAGGTCTAAAATCATGTTTGATGCACTCTGTAAGTTACATATTTGCAGTACTGTTTAAACTAGATCATAGGAACACCGTGGACAATTTTCAGCAAGTTGCAACCTTGAAATACAGAAATAAACACTTTTCCATAAACAAGGTCTAAAATCATGTTTGATGCACTCTGTAAGTTACATTTTTGTAGTACTGTTTAAACTAGATTATAGGAACACTGTGGACAATTGTCATCAAGTTGCAACCTTGAAATACAGAAATGAACACTTTTCCATAAACAAGGTCTAAAATCATGTTTGATGCACTCTGTAAGTTACATTTTTGCAGTACTGTTTAAACTAGATCATAGGAACACTGTGGACAATTTTCAGCAAGTTGCAACCTTGAAATACAGAAATGAACACTTCCATAAACAAGGTCTAAAATCATGTTTGATGCACTCTGTAAGTTACATTTTTGCAGTACTGTTTAAACTAGATCATAGGAACACTGTGGACAATTTTCAGCAAGTTGCAACCTTGAAATACAGAAATAAACACTTTTCCATAAACAAGGTCTAAAATCATGTTTGATGCACTCTGTAAGTTACATTTTTGCAGTACTGTTTAAACTAGATCATAGGAACACTGTGGACAATTTTCAGCAAGTTGCAACCTTGAAATACAGAAATAAACACTTTTCCATAAACAAGGTCTAAAATCATGTTTGATGCACTCTGTAAGTTACATATTTGCAGTACTGTTTAAACTAGATCATAGGAACACTGTGGACAATTTTCAGCAAGTTGCAACCTTGAAATACAGAAATAAACACTTTTCCATAAACAAGGTCTAAAATCATGTTTGATGCACTCTGTAAGTTACATTTTTGCAGTACTGTTTAAACTAGATGATAGGAACACTGTGGACAATTTTCAGCAAGTTGCAACCTTGAAATACAGAAATAAACACTTTTCCATAAACAAGGTCTAAAATCATGTTTGATGCACTCTGTAAGTTACATATTTGCAGTACTGTTTAAACTAGATCATAGGAACAATGTGGACAATTTTCAGCAAGTTGCAACCTTGAAATACAGAAATAAACACTTTTCCATAAACAAGGTCTAAAATCATGTTTGATGCACTCTGTAAGTTACATTTTTGCAGTACTGTTTAAACTAGATCATAGGAACACTGTGGACAATTTTCAGCAAGTTGCAACCTTGAAATACAGAAATAAACACTTTTCCATAAACAAGGTCTAAAATC
Source organism: Oncorhynchus keta (assembly GCF_023373465.1). Lineage (NCBI taxonomy): Eukaryota > Metazoa > Chordata > Actinopteri > Salmoniformes > Salmonidae > Oncorhynchus > Oncorhynchus keta. Next base: position 24,795 of record NW_026289185.1, read on the forward strand.
ATGTTTGATGCACTCTGTAAGTTACATTTTTGCAGTACTGTTTAAACTAGATCATAGGAACACTGTGGACAATTTTCAGCAAGTTGCAACCTTGAAATACAGAAATGAACACTTTTCCATAAACAAGGTCTAAAATCATGTTTGATGCACTCTGTAAGTTACATTTTTGCAGTACTGTTTAAAATAGATCATAGGAACACTGTGGACAATTTTCAGCAAGTTGCAACCTTGAAATACAGAAATGAACACTTTTCCATAAACAAGGTCTAAAATCATGTTTGATGCACTCTGTAAGTTACATTTTTGCAGTACTGTTTAAACTAGATCATAGGAACACTGTGGACAATTTTCAGCAAGTTGCAACCTTGAAATACAGAAATAAACACTTTTCCATAAACAAGGTCTAAAATCATGTTTGATGCACTCTGTAAGTTACATTTTTGCAGTACTGTTTAAACTAGATCATAGGAACACTGTGGACAATTTTCAGCAAGTTGCAACCTTGAAATACAGAAATAAACACTTTTCCATAAACAAGGTCTAAAATCATGTTTGATGCACTCTGTAAGTTACATATTTGCAGTACTGTTTAAACTAGATCATAGGAACACTGTGGACAATTTTCAGCAAGTTGCAACCTTGAAATACAGAAATAAACACTTTTCCATAAACAAGGTCTAAAATCATGTTTGATGCACTCTGTAAGTTACATTTTTGCAGTACTGTTTAAACTAGATCATAGGAACACTGTGGACAATTTTCAGCAAGTTGCAACCTTGAAATACAGAAATGAACACTTCCATAAACAAGGTCTAAAATCATGTTTGATGCACTCTGTAAGTTACATTTTTGCAGTACTGTTTAAACTAGATCATAGGAACACTGTGGACAATTTTCAGCAAGTTGCAACCTTGAAATACAGAAATAAACACTTTTCCATAAACAAGGTCTAAAATCATGTTTGATGCACTCTGTAAGTTACATTTTTGCAGTACTGTTTAAACTAGATCATAGGAACACTGTGGACAATTTTCAGCAAGTTGCAACCTTGAAATACAGAAATAAACACTTTTCCATAAACAAGGTCTAAAATCATGTTTGATGCACTCTGTAAGTTACATATTTGCAGTACTGTTTAAACTAGATCATAGGAACACTGTGGACAATTTTCAGCAAGTTGCAACCTTGAAATACAGAAATAAACACTTTTCCATAAACAAGGTCTAAAATCATGTTTGATGCACTCTGTAAGTTACATTTTTGCAGTACTGTTTAAACTAGATGATAGGAACACTGTGGACAATTTTCAGCAAGTTGCAACCTTGAAATACAGAAATAAACACTTTTCCATAAACAAGGTCTAAAATCATGTTTGATGCACTCTGTAAGTTACATATTTGCAGTACTGTTTAAACTAGATCATAGGAACAATGTGGACAATTTTCAGCAAGTTGCAACCTTGAAATACAGAAATAAACACTTTTCCATAAACAAGGTCTAAAATCATGTTTGATGCACTCTGTAAGTTACATTTTTGCAGTACTGTTTAAACTAGATCATAGGAACACTGTGGACAATTTTCAGCAAGTTGCAACCTTGAAATACAGAAATAAACACTTTTCCATAAACAAGGTCTAAAATCATGTTTGATGCACTCTGTAAGTTACATTTTTGCAGTACTGTTTAAACTAGATCATAGGAACACTGTGGACAATTTTCAGCAAGTTGCAACCTTGAAATACAGAAATGAACACTTTTCCATAAACAAGGTCTAAAATCATGTTTGATGCACTCTGTAAGTTACATTTTTGCAGTACTGTTTAAACTAGATCATAGGAACACTGTGGACAATTTTCAGCAAGTTGCAACCTTGAAATACAGAAATGAACACTTTTCCATAAACAAGGTCTAAAATCATGTTTGATGCACTCTGTAAGTTACATTTTTGCAGTACTGTTTAAACTAGATCATAGGAACACTGTGGACAATTTTCAGCAAGTTGCAACCTTGAAATACAGAAATAAACACTTTTCCATAAACAAGGTCTAAAATCATGTTTGATGCACTCTGTAAGTTACATTTTTGCAGTACTGTTTAAACTAGATCATAGGAACACTGTGGACAATTTTCAGCAAGTTGCAACCTTGAAATACAGAAATAAACACTTTTCCATAAACAAGGTCTAAAATCATGTTTGATGCACTCTGTAAGTTACATATTTGCAGTACTGTTTAAACTAGAACATCATAGGAACACTGTGGACAATTTTCAGCAAGTTGCAACCTTGAAATACAGAAATAAACACTTTTCCATAAACAAGGTCTAAAATCATGTTTGATGCACTCTGTAAGTTACATTTTTGCAGTACTGTTTAAACTAGATGATAGGAACACTGTGGACAATTTTCAGCAAGTTGCAACCTTGAAATACAGAAATAAACACTTTTCCATAAACAAGGTCTAAAATCATGTTTGATGCACTCTGTAAGTTACATATTTGCAGTACTGTTTAAACTAGATCATAGGAACACTGTGGACAATTTTCAGCAAGTTGCAACCTTGAAATACAGAAATAAACACTTTTCCATAAACAAGGTCTAAAATCATGTTTGATGCACTCTGTAAGTTACATTTTTGCAGTACTGTTTAAACTAGATCATAGGAACACTGTGGACAATTTTCAGCAAGTTGCAACCTTGAAATACAGAAATGAACACTTTTCCATAAACAAGGTCTAAAATCATGTTTGATGCACTCTGTAAGTTACATTTTTGCAGTACTGTTTAAACTAGATCATAGGAACACTGTGGACAATTTTCAGCAAGTTGCAACCTTGAAATACAGAAATAAACACTTTTCCATAAACAAGGTCTAAAATCATGTTTGATGCACTCTGTAAGTTACATTTTGCAGTACTGTTTAAACTAGATCATAGGAACAATGTGGACAATTTTCAGCAAGTTGCAACCTTGAAATACAGAAATAAACACTTTTCCATAAACAAGGTCTAAAATCATGTTTGATGCACTCTGTAAGTTACATTTTTGCAGTACTGTTTAAACTAGATCATAGGAACACTGTGGACAATTTTCAGCAAGTTGCAACCTTGAAATACAGAAATAAACACTTTTCCATAAACAAGGTCTAAAATCATGTTTGATGCACTCTGTAAGTTACATTTTTGCAGTACTGTTTAAACTAGATCATAGGAACACTGTGGACAATTTTCAGCAAGTTGCAACCTTGAAATACAGAAATGAACACTTTTCCATAAACAAGGTCTAAAATCATGTTTGATGCACTCTGTAAGTTACATTTTTGCAGTACTGTTTAAACTAGATCATAGGAACACCGTGGACAATTTTCAGCAAGTTGCAACCTTGAAATACAGAAATAAACACTTTTCCATAAACAAGGTCTAAAATCATGTTTGATGCACTCTGTAAGTTACATTTTTGTAGTACTGTTTAAACTAGATTATAGGAACACTGTGGACAATTTTCATCAAGTTGCAACCTTGAAATACAGAAATGAACACTTTTCCATAATCAAGGTCTAAAATCATGTTTGATGCACTCTGTAAGTTACATTTTTGTAGTACTGTTTAAACTAGATTATAGGAACACTGTGGACAATTGTCATCAAGTTGCAACCTTGAAATACAGAAATAAACACTTTTCCATAAACAATGTCTAAAATCATGTTTGATGCACTCTGTAAGTTACATTTTTGCAGTACTGTTTAAACTAGATCATAGGAACACTGTGGACAATTTTCAGCAAGTTGCAACCTTGAAATACAGAAATAAACACTTTTCCATAAACAAGGTCTAAAATCATGTTTGATGCACTCTGTAAGTTACATTTTTGCAGTACTGTTTAAACTAGATCATAGGAACACCGTGGACAATTTTCAGCAAGTTGCAACCTTGAAATACAGAAATAAACACTTTTCCATAAACAAGGTCTAAAATCATGTTTGATGCACTCTGTAAGTTACATTTTTGTAGTACTGTTTAAACTAGATTATAGGAACACTGTGGACAATTGTCATCAAGTTGCAACCTTGAAATACAGAAATGAACACTTTTCCATAATCAAGGTCTAAAATCATGTTTGATGCACTCTGTAAGTTACATTTTTGTAGTACTGTTTAAACTAGATTATAGGAACACTGTGGACAATTGTCATCAAGTTGCAACCTTGAAATACAGAAATAAACACTTTTCCATAAACAATGTCTAAAATCATGTTTGATGCACGCTGTAAGTTACATTTTTGCAGTACTGTTTAAACTAGATCATAGGAACACTGTGGACAATTTTCAGCAAGTTGCAACCTTGAAATACAGAAATAAACACTTTTCCATAAACAAGGTCTAAAATCATGTTTGATGCACTCTGTAAGTTACATTTTTGCAGTACTGTTTAAACTAGATCATAGGAACACTGTGGACAATTTTCAGCAAGTTGCAACCTTGAAATACAGAAATGAACACTTTTCCATAAACAAGGTCTAAAATCATGTTTGATGCACTCTGTAAGTTACATTTTTGCAGTACTGTTTAAACTAGATCATAGGAACACCGTGGACAATTTTCAGCAAGTTGCAACCTTGAAATACAGAAATAAACACTTTTCCATAAACAAGGTCTAAAATCATGTTTGATGCACTCTGTAAGTTACATTTTTGCAGTACTGTTTAAACTAGATCATAGGAACACTGTGGACACTTTTCAGCAAGTTGCAACCTTGAAAAACAGAAATAAACACTTTTCCATAAACAAGGTCTAAAATCATGTTTGATGCACTCTGTAAGTTACATTTTTGCAGTACTGTTTAAACTAGATCATAGGAACACTGTGGACAATTTTCAGCAAGTTGCAACCTTGAAATACAGAAATGAACACTTTTCCATAAACAAGGTCTAAAATCATGTTTGATGCACTCTGTAAGTTACATTTTTGCAGTACTGTTTAAACTAGATCATAGGAACACTGTGGACAATTTTCAGCAAGTTGCAACCTTGAAATACAGAAATAAACACTTTTCCATAAACAAGGTCTAAAATCATGTTTGATGCACTCTGTAAGTTACATTTTTGCAGTACTGTTTAAACTAGATCATAGGAACACTGTGGACAATTTTCAGCAAGTTGCAACCTTGAAATACAGAAATAAACACTTTTCCATAAACAAGGTCTAAAATCATGTTTGATGCACTCTGTAAGTTACATATTTGCAGTACTGTTTAAACTAGATCATAGGAACACTGTGGACAATTTTCAGCAAGTTGCAACCTTGAAATACAGAAATAAACACTTTTCCATAAACAAGGTCTAAAATCATGTTTGATGCACTCTGTAAGTTACATTTTTGCAGTACTGTTTAAACTAGATCATAGGAACACTGTGGACAATTTTCAGCAAGTTGCAACCTTGAAATACAGAAATAAACACTTTTCCATAAACAAGGTCTAAAATCATGTTTGATGCACTCTGTAAGTTACATTTTTGCAGTACTGTTTAAACTAGATCATAGGAACACTGTGGACAATTTTCAGCAAGTTGCAACCTTGAAATACAGAAATGAACACTTTTCCATAAACAAGGTCTAAAATCATGTTTGATGCACTCTGTAAGTTACATTTTTGCAGTACTGTTTAAACTAGATCATAGGAACACCGTGGACAATTTTCAGCAAGTTGCAACCTTGAAATACAGAAATAAACACTTTTCCATAAACAAGGTCTAAAATCATGTTTGATGCACTCTGTAAGTTACATATTTGCAGTACTCTTTAAACTAGATCATAGGAACACTGTGGACAATTTTCAGCAAGTTGCAACCTTGAAATACAGAAATAAACACTTTTCCATAAACAAGGTCTAAAATCATGTTTGATGCACTCTGTAAGTTACATTTTTGCAGTACTGTTTAAACTAGATCATAGGAACACTGTGGACAATTTGGACAACTTTTCAGCAAGTTGCAACCTTGAAATACAGAAATGAACACTTTTCCATAAACAAGGTCTAAAATCATGTTTGATGCACTCTGTAAGTTACATTTTTGCAGTACTGTTTAAACTAGATCATAGGAACACTGTGGACAATTTTCAGCAAGTTGCAACCTTGAAATACAGAAATAAACACTTTTCCATAAACAAGGTCTAAAATCATGTTTGATGCACTCTGTAAGTTACATTTTTGCAGTACTGTTTAAACTAGATCATAGGAACACTGTGGACAATTTTCAGCAAGTTGCAACCTTGAAATACAGAAATAAACACTTTTCCATAAACAAGGTCTAAAATCATGTTTGATGCACTCTGTAAGTTACATATTTGCAGTACTGTTTAAACTAGATCATAGGAACACTGTGGACAATTTTCAGCAAGTTGCAACCTTGAAATACAGAAATAAACACTTTTCCATAAACAAGGTCTAAAATCATGTTTGATGCACTCTGTAAGTTACATATTTGCAGTACTGTTTAAACTAGATCATAGGAACAATGTGGACAATTTTCAGCAAGTTGCAACCTTGAAATACAGAAATAAACACTTTTCCATAAACAAGGTCTAAAATCATGTTTGATGCACTCTGTAAATTACATTTTTGCAGTACTGTTTAAACTAGATCATAGGAACACCGTGGACAATTTTCAGCAAGTTGCAACCTTGAAATACAGAAATAAACACTTTTCCATAAACAAGGTCTAAAATCATGTTTGATGCACTCTGTAAGTTACATTTTTGCAGTACTGTTTAAACTAGATCATAGGAACACTGTGGACAATTTTCAGCAAGTTGCAACCTTGAAATACAGAAATGAACACTTTTCCATAAACAAGGTCTAAAATCATGTTTGATGCACTCTGTAAGTTACATTTTTGCAGTACTGTTTAAACTAGATCATAGGAACACTGTGGACAATTTTCAGCAAGTTGCAACCTTGAAATACAGAAATGAACACTTTTCCATAAACAAGGTCTAAAATCATGTTTGATGCACTCTGTAAGTTACATTTTTGCAGTACTGTTTAAACTAGATCATAGGAACACTGTGGACAATTTTCAGCAAGTTGCAACCTTGAAATACAGAAATAAACACTTTTCCATAAACAAGGTCTAAAATCATGTTTGATGCACTCTGTAAGTTACATTTTTGCAGTACTGTTTAAACTAGATCATAGGAACACTGTGGACAATTTTCAGCAAGTTGCAACCTTGAAATACAGAAATAAACACTTTTCCATAAACAAGGTCTAAAATCATGTTTGATGCACTCTGTAAGTTACATATTTGCAGTACTGTTTAAACTAGATCATAGGAACACTGTGGACAATTTTCAGCAAGTTGCAACCTTGAAATACAGAAATAAACACTTTTCCATAAACAAGGTCTAAAATCATGTTTGATGCACTCTGTAAGTTACATTTTTGCAGTACTGTTTAAACTAGATGATAGGAACACTGTGGACAATTTTCAGCAAGTTGCAACCTTGAAATACAGAAATAAACACTTTTCCATAAACAAGGTCTAAAATCATGTTTGATGCACTCTGTAAGTTACATATTTGCAGTACTGTTTAAACTAGATCATAGGAACAATGTGGACAATTTTCAGCAAGTTGCAACCTTGAAATACAGAAATAAACACTTTTCCATAAACAAGGTCTAAAATCATGTTTGATGCACTCTGTAAGTTACATTTTTGCAGTACTGTTTAAACTAGATCATAGGAACACTGTGGACAATTTTCAGCAAGTTGCAACCTTGAAATACAGAAATAAACACTTTTCCATAAACAAGGTCTAAAATCATGTTTGATGCACTCTGTAAGTTACATTTTTGCAGTACTGTTTAAACTAGATCATAGGAACACTGTGGACAATTTTCAGCAAGTTGCAACCTTGAAATACAGAAATGAACACTTTTCCATAAACAAGGTCTAAAATCATGTTTGATGCACTCTGTAAGTTACATATTTGCAGTACTGTTTAAACTAGATCATAGGAACAATGTGGACAATTTTCAGCAAGTTGCAACCTTGAAATACAGAAATAAACACTTTTCCATAAACAAGGTCTAAAATCATGTTTGATGCACTCTGTAAATTACATTTTTGCAGTACTGTTTAAACTAGATCATAGGAACACCGTGGACAATTTTCAGCAAGTTGCAACCTTGAAATACAGAAATAAACACTTTTCCATAAACAAGGTCTAAAATCATGTTTGATGCACTCTGTAAGTTACATTTTTGCAGTACTGTTTAAACTAGATCATAGGAACACTGTGGACAATTTTCAGCAAGTTGCAACCTTGAAATACAGAAATTAACACTTTTCCATAAACAAGGTCTAAAATCATGTTTGATGCACTCTGTAAGTTACATTTTTGCAGTACTGTTTAAACTAGATCATAGGAACACTGTGGACAATTTTCAGCAAGTTGCAACCTTGAAATACAGAAATGAACACTTTTCCATAAACAAGGTCTAAAATCATGTTTGATGCACTCTGTAAGTTACATTTTTGCAGTACTGTTTAAACTAGATCATAGGAACACTGTGGACAATTTTCAGCAAGTTGCAACCTTGAAATACAGAAATAAACACTTTTCCATAAACAAGGTCTAAAATCATGTTTGATGCACTCTGTAAGTTACATTTTTGCAGTACTGTTTAAACTAGATCATAGGAACACTGTGGACAATTTTCAGCAAGTTGCAACCTTGAAATACAGAAATAAACACTTTTCCATAAACAAGGTCTAAAATCATGTTTGATGCACTCTGTAAGTTACATATTTGCAGTACTGTTTAAACTAGATCATAGGAACACTGTGGACAATTTTCAGCAAGTTGCAACCTTGAAATACAGAAATAAACACTTTTCCATAAACAAGGTCTAAAATCATGTTTGATGCACTCTGTAAGTTACATTTTTGCAGTACTGTTTAAACTAGATGATAGGAACACTGTGGACAATTTTCAGCAAGTTGCAACCTTGAAATACAGAAATAAACACTTTTCCATAAACAAGGTCTAAAATCATGTTTGATGCACTCTGTAAGTTACATATTTGCAGTACTGTTTAAACTAGATCATAGGAACAATGTGGACAATTTTCAGCAAGTTGCAACCTTGAAATACAGAAATAAACACTTTTCCATAAACAAGGTCTAAAATCATGTTTGATGCACTCTGTAAGTTACATTTTTGCAGTACTGTTTAAACTAGATCATAGGAACACTGTGGACAATTTTCAGCAAGTTGCAACCTTGAAATACAGAAATAAACACTTTTCCATAAACAAGGTCTAAAATCATGTTTGATGCACTCTGTAAGTTACATTTTTGCAGTACTGTTTAAACTAGATCATAGGAACACTGTGGACAATTTTCAGCAAGTTGCAACCTTGAAATACAGAAATGAACACTTTTCCATAAACAAGGTCTAAAATCATGTTTGATGCACTCTGTAAGTTACATTTTTGCAGTACTGTTTAAACTAGATCATAGGAACACCGTGGACAATTTTCAGCAAGTTGCAACCTTGAAATACAGAAATAAACACTTTTCCATAAACAAGGTCTAAAATCATGTTTGATGCACTCTGTAAGTTACATTTTTGTAGTACTGTTTAAACTAGATTATAGGAACACTGTGGACAATTGTCATCAAGTTGCAACCTTGAAATACAGAAATGAACACTTTTCCATAAACAAGGTCTAAAATCATGTTTGATGCACTCTGTAAGTTACATTTTTGTAGTACTGTTTAAACTAGATTATAGGAACACTGTGGACAATTGTCATCAAGTTGCAACCTTGAAATACAGAAATAAACACTTTTCCATAAACAATGTCTAAAATCATGTTTGATGCACTCTGTAAGTTACATTTTTGCAGTACTGTTTAAACTAGATCATAGGAACACTGTGGACAATTTTCAGCAAGTTGCAACCTTGAAATACAGAAATAAACACTTTTCCATAAACAAGGTCTAAAATCATGTTTGATGCACTCTGTAAGTTACATTTTTGCAGTACTGTTTAAACTAGATCATAGGAACACTGTGGACACTTTTCAGCAAGTTGCAACCTTGAAAAACAGAAATAAACACTTTTCCATAAACAAGGTCTAAAATCATGTTTGATGCACTCTGTAAGTTACATTTTTGCAGTACTGTTTAAACTAGATCATAGGAACACTGTGGACAATTTTCAGCAAGTTGCAACCTTGAAATACAGAAATGAACACTTTTCCATAAACAAGGTCTAAAATCATGTTTGATGCACTCTGTAAGTTACATTTTTGCAGTACTGTTTAAACTAGATCATAGGAACACTGTGGACAATTTTCAGCAAGTTGCAACCTTGAAATACAGAAATAAACACTTTTCCATAAACAAGGTCTAAAATCATGTTTGATGCACTCTGTAAGTTACATTTTTGCAGTACTGTTTAAACTAGATCATAGGAACACTGTGGACAATTTTCAGCAAGTTGCAACCTTGAAATACAGAAATAAACACTTTTCCATAAACAAGGTCTAAAATCATGTTTGATGCACTCTGTAAGTTACATATTTGCAGTACTGTTTAAACTAGATCATAGGAACACTGTGGACAATTTTCAGCAAGTTGCAACCTTGAAATACAGAAATAAACACTTTTCCATAAACAAGGTCTAAAATCATGTTTGATGCACTCTGTAAGTTACATTTTTGCAGTACTGTTTAAACTAGATGATAGGAACACTGTGGACAATTTTCAGCAAGTTGCAACCTTGAAATACAGAAATAAACACTTTTCCATAAACAAGGTCTAAAATCATGTTTGATGCACTCTGTAAGTTACATATTTGCAGTACTGTTTAAACTAGATCATAGGAACACTGTGGACAATTTTCAGCAAGTTGCAACCTTGAAATACAGAAATAAACACTTTTCCATAAACAAGGTCTAAAATCATGTTTGATGCACTCTGTAAGTTACATTTTTGCAGTACTGTTTAAACTAGATCATAGGAACACTGTGGACAATTTTCAGCAAGTTGCAACCTTGAAATACAGAAATAAACACTTTTCCATAAACAAGGTCTAAAATCATGTTTGATGCACTCTGTAAGTTACATTTTTGCAGTACTGTTTAAAGTAGATCATAGGAACACTGTGGACAATTTTCAGCAAGTTGCAACCTTGAAATACAGAAATGAACACTTTTCCATAAACAAGGTCTAAAATCATGTTTGATGCACTCTGTAAGTTACATTTTTGCAGTACTGTTTAAACTAGATCATAGGAACACCGTGGACAATTTTCAGCGAGTTGCAACCTTGAAATACAGAAATAAACACTTTTCCATAAACAAGGTCTAAAATCATGTTTGATGCACTCTGTAAGTTACATTTTTGTAGTACTGTTTAAACTAGATTATAGGAACACTGTGGACAATTGTCATCAAGTTGCAACCTTGAAATACAGAAATGAACACTTTTCCATAAACAAGGTCTAAAATCATGTTTGATGCACTCTGTAAGTTACATTTTTGTAGTACTGTTTAAACTAGATTATAGGAACACTGTGGACAATTGTCATCAAGTTGCAACCTTGAAATACAGAAATAAACACTTTTCCATAAACAATGTCTAAAATCATGTTTGATGCACTCTGTAAGTTACATTTTTGCAGTACTGTTTAAACTAGATCATAGGAACACTGTGGACAATTTTCAGCAAGTTGCAACCTTGAAATACAGAAATAAACACTTTTCCATAAACAAGGTCTAAAATCATGTTTGATGCACTCTGTAAGTTACATATTTGCAGTACTGTTTAAACTAGATCATAGGAACAATGTGGACAATTTTCAGCAAGTTGCAACCTTGAAATACAGAAATAAACACTTTTCCATAAACAAGGTCTAAAATCATGTTTGATGCACTCTGTAAATTACATTTTTGCAGTACTGTTTAAACTAGATCATAGGAACACTGTGGACAATTTTCAGCAAGTTGCAACCTTGAAATACAGAAATAAACACTTTTCCATAAACAAGGTCTAAAATCATGTTTGATGCACTCTGTAAGTTACATTTTTGCAGTACTGTTTAAACTAGATCATAGGAACACTGTGGACAATTTTCAGCAAGTTGCAACCTTGAAATACAGAAATGAACACTTTTCCATAAACAAGGTCTAAAATCATGTTTGATGCACTCTGTAAGTTACATTTTTGCAGTACTGTTTAAACTAGATCATAGGAACACTGTGGACAATTTTCAGCAAGTTGCAACCTTGAAATACAGAAATGAACACTTTTCCATAAACAAGGTCTAAAATCATGTTTGATGCACTCTGTAAGTTACATTTTTGCAGTACTGTTTAAACTAGATCATAGGAACACTGTGGACAATTTTCAGCAAGTTGCAACCTTGAAATACAGAAATAAACACTTTTCCATAAACAAGGTCTAAAATCATGTTTGATGCACTCTGTAAGTTACATTTTTGCAGTACTGTTTAAACTAGATCATAGGAACACTGTGGACAATTTTCAGCAAGTTGCAACCTTGAAATACAGAAATAAACACTTTTCCATAAACAAGGTCTAAAATCATGTTTGATGCACTCTGTAAGTTACATATTTGCAGTACTGTTTAAACTAGATCATAGGAACACTGTGGACAATTTTCAGCAAGTTGCAACCTTGAAATACAGAAATAAACACTTTTCCATAAACAAGGTCTAAAATCATGTTTGATGCACTCTGTAAGTTACATTTTTGCAGTACTGTTTAAACTAGATGATAGGAACACTGTGGACAATTTTCAGCAAGTTGCAACCTTGAAATACAGAAATAAACACTTTTCCATAAACAAGGTCTAAAATCATGTTTGATGCACTCTGTAAGTTACATATTTGCAGTACTGTTTAAACTAGATCATAGGAACAATGTGGACAATTTTCAGCAAGTTGCAACCTTGAAATACAGAAATAAACACTTTTCCATAAACAAGGTCTAAAATCATGTTTGATGCACTCTGTAAGTTACATTTTTGCAGTACTGTTTAAACTAGATCATAGGAACACTGTGGACAATTTTCAGCAAGTTGCAACCTTGAAATACAGAAATAAACACTTTTCCATAAACAAGGTCTAAAATCATGTTTGATGCACTCTGTAAGTTACATTTTTGCAGTACTGTTTAAACTAGATCATAGGAACACTGTGGACAATTTTCAGCAAGTTGCAACCTTGAAATACAGAAATGAACACTTTTCCATAAACAAGGTCTAAAATCATGTTTGATGCACTCTGTAAGTTACATTTTTGCAGTACTGTTTAAACTAGATCATAGGAACACCGTGGACAATTTTCAGCAAGTTGCAACCTTGAAATACAGAAATAAACACTTTTCCATAAACAAGGTCTAAAATCATGTTTGATGCACTCTGTAAGTTACATTTTTGCAGTACTGTTTAAACTAGATGATTGGAACACTGTGGACAATTTTCAGCAAGTTGCAACCTTGAAATACAGAAATAAACACTTTTCCATAAACAAGGTCTAAAATCATGTTTGATGCACTCTGTAAGTTACATATTTGCAGTACTGTTTAAACTAGATCATAGGAACAATGTGGACAATTTTCAGCAAGTTGCAACCTTGAAATACAGAAATAAACACTTTTCCATAAACAAGGTCTAAAATCATGTTTGATGCACTCTGTAAGTTACATTTTTGCAGTACTGTTTAAACTAGATCATAGGAACACTGTGGACAATTTTCAGCAAGTTGCAACCTTGAAATACAGAAATAAACACTTTTCCATAAACAAGGTCTAAAATCATGTTTGATGCACTCTGTAAGTTACATTTTTGCAGTACTGTTTAAACTAGATCATAGGAACACTGTGGACAATTTTCAGCAAGTTGCAACCTTGAAATACAGAAATGAACACTTTTCCATAAACAAGGTCTAAAATCATGTTTGATGCACTCTGTAAGTTACATTTTTGCAGTACTGTTTAAACTAGATCATAGGAACACCGTGGACAATTTTCAGCAAGTTGCAACCTTGAAATACAGAAATAAACACTTTTCCATAAACAAGGTCTAAAATCATGTTTGATGCACTCTGTAAGTTACATTTTTGTAGTACTGTTTAAACTAGATTATAGGAACACTGTGGACAATTGTCATCAAGTTGCAACCTTGAAATACAGAAATGAACACTTTTCCATAAACAAGGTCTAAAATCATGTTTGATGCACTCTGTAAGTTACATTTTTGTAGTACTGTTTAAACTAGATTATAGGAACACTGTGGACAATTGTCATCAAGTTGCAACCTTGAAATACAGAAATAAACACTTTTCCATAAACAATGTCTAAAATCATGTTTGATGCACTCTGTAAGTTACATTTTTGCAGTACTGTTTAAACTAGATCATAGGAACACTGTGGACAATTTTCAGCAAGTTGCAACCTTGAAATACAGAAATAAACACTTTTCCATAAACAAGGTCTAAAATCATGTTTGATGCACTCTGTAAGTTACATTTTTGCAGTACTGTTTAAACTAGATCATAGGAACACTGTGGACAATTTTCAGCAAGTTGCAACCTTGAAAAACAGAAATAAACACTTTTCCATAAACAAGGTCTAAAATCATGTTTGATGCACTCTGTAAGTTACATTTTTGCAGTACTGTTTAAACTAGATCATAGGAACACTGTGGACAATTTTCAGCAAGTTGCAACCTTGAAATACAGAAATGAACACTTTTCCATAAACAAGGTCTAAAATCATGTTTGATGCACTCTGTAAGTTACATTTTGCAGTACTGTTTAAACTAGATCATAGGAACACTGTGGACAATTTTCAGCAAGTTGCAACCTTGAAATACAGAAATAAACACTTTTCCATAAACAAGGTCTAAAATCATGTTTGATGCACTCTGTAAGTTACATTTTTGCAGTACTGTTTAAACTAGATCATAGGAACACTGTGGACAATTTTCAGCAAGTTGCAACCTTGAAATACAGAAATAAACACTTTTCCATAAACAAGGTCTAAAATCATGTTTGATGCACTCTGTAAGTTACATATTTGCAGTACTGTTTAAACTAGATCATAGGAACACTGTGGACAATTTTCAGCAAGTTGCAACCTTGAAATACAGAAATAAACACTTTTCCATAAACAAGGTCTAAAATCATGTTTGATGCACTCTGTAAGTTACATTTTTGCAGTACTGTTTAAACTAGATGATAGGAACACTGTGGACAATTTTCAGCAAGTTGCAACCTTGAAATACAGAAATAAACACTTTTCCATAAACAAGGTCTAAAATCATGTTTGATGCACTCTGTAAGTTACATATTTGCAGTACTGTTTAAACTAGATCATAGGAACACTGTGGACAATTTTCAGCAAGTTGCAACCTTGAAATACAGAAATAAACACTTTTCCATAAACAAGGTCTAAAATCATGTTTGATGCACTCTGTAAGTTACATTTTTGCAGTACTGTTTAAACTAGATCATAGGAACACTGTGGACAATTTTCAGCAAGTTGCAACCTTGAAATACAGAAATAAACACTTTTCCATAAACAAGGTCTAAAATCATGTTTGATGCACTCTGTAAGTTACATTTTTGCAGTACTGTTTAAACTAGATCATAGGAACACTGTGGACACTTTTCAGCAAGTTGCAACCTTGAAAAACAGAAATAAACACTTTTCCATAAACAAGGTCTAAAATCATGTTTGATGCACTCTGTAAGTTACATTTTTGCAGTACTGTTTAAACTAGATCATAGGAACACTGTGGACAATTTTCAGCAAGTTGCAACCTTGAAATACAGAAATGAACACTTTTCCATAAACAAGGTCTAAAATCATGTTTGATGCACTCTGTAAGTTACATTTTTGCAGTACTGTTTAAACTAGATCATAGGAACACTGTGGACAATTTTCAGCAAGTTGCAACCTTGAAATACAGAAATAAACACTTTTCCATAAACAAGGTCTAAAATCATGTTTGATGCACTCTGTAAGTTACATTTTTGCAGTACTGTTTAAACTAGATCATAGGAACACTGTGGACAATTTTCAGCAAGTTGCAACCTTGAAATACAGAAATAAACACTTTTCCATAAACAAGGTCTAAAATCATGTTTGATGCACTCTGTAAGTTACATATTTGCAGTACTGTTTAAACTAGATCATAGGAACACTGTGGACAATTTTCAGCAAGTTGCAACCTTGAAATACAGAAATAAACACTTTTCCATAAACAAGGTCTAAAATCATGTTTGATGCACTCTGTAAGTTACATTTTTGCAGTACTGTTTAAACTAGATGATAGGAACACTGTGGACAATTTTCAGCAAGTTGCAACCTTGAAATACAGAAATAAACACTTTTCCATAAACAAGGTCTAAAATCATGTTTGATGCACTCTGTAAGTTACATATTTGCAGTACTGTTTAAACTAGATCATAGGAACACTGTGGACAATTTTCAGCAAGTTGCAACCTTGAAATACAGAAATAAACACTTTTCCATAAACAAGGTCTAAAATCATGTTTGATGCACTCTGTAAGTTACATTTTTGCAGTACTGTTTAAACTAGATCATAGGAACACTGTGGACAATTTTCAGCAAGTTGCAACCTTGAAATACAGAAATAAACACTTTTCCATAAACAAGGTCTAAAATCATGTTTGATGCACTCTGTAAGTTACATTTTTGCAGTACTGTTTAAACTAGATCATAGGAACACTGTGGACAATTTTCAGCAAGTTGCAACCTTGAAATACAGAAATGAACACTTTTCCATAAACAAGGTCTAAAATCATGTTTGATGCACTCTGTAAGTTACATTTTTGCAGTACTGTTTAAACTAGATCATAGGAACACCGTGGACAATTTTCAGCAAGTTGCAACCTTGAAATACAGAAATAAACACTTTTCCATAAACAAGGTCTAAAATCATGTTTGATGCACTCTGTAAGTTACATTTTTGTAGTACTGTTTAAACTAGATTATAGGAACACTGTGGACAATTGTCATCAAGTTGCAACCTTGAAATACAGAAATGAACACTTTTCCATAAACAAGGTCTAAAATCATGTTTGATGCACTCTGTAAGTTACATTTTTGTAGTACTGTTTAAACTAGATTATAGGAACACTGTGGACAATTGTCATCAAGTTGCAACCTTGAAATACAGAAATAAACACTTTTCCATAAACAATGTCTAAAATCATGTTTGATGCACTCTGTAAGTTACATTTTTGCAGTACTGTTTAAACTAGATCATAGGAACACTGTGGACAATTTTCAGCAAGTTGCAACCTTGAAATACAGAAATAAACACTTTTCCATAAACAAGGTCTAAAATCATGTTTGATGCACTCTGTAAGTTACATTTTTGCAGTACTGTTTAAACTAGATCATAGGAACACTGTGGACAATTTTCAGCAAGTTGCAACCTTGAAAACAGAAATAAACACTTTTCCATAAACAAGGTCTAAAATCATGTTTGATGCACTCTGTAAGTTACATTTTTGCAGTACTGTTTAAACTAGATCATAGGAACACTGTGGACAATTTTCAGCAAGTTGCAACCTTGAAATACAGAAATGAACACTTTTCCATAAACAAGGTCTAAAATCATGTTTGATGCACTCTGTAAGTTACATTTTTGCAGTACTGTTTAAACTAGATCATAGGAACACCGTGGACAATTTTCAGCAAGTTGCAACCTTGAAATACAGAAATAAACACTTTTCCATAAACAAGGTCTAAAATCATGTTTGATGCACTCTGTAAGTTACATTTTTGTAGTACTGTTTAAACTAGATTATAGGAACACTGTGGACAATTGTCATCAAGTTGCAACCTTGAAATACAGAAATGAACACTTTTCCATAAACAAGGTCTAAAATCATGTTTGATGCACTCTGTAAGTTACATTTTTGTAGTACTGTTTAAACTAGATTATAGGAACACTGTGGACAATTGTCATCAAGTTGCAACCTTGAAATACAGAAATAAACACTTTTCCATAAACAATGTCTAAAATCATGTTTGATGCACTCTGTAAGTTACATTTTTGCAGTACTGTTTAAACTAGATTATAGGAACACTGTGGACAATTGTCATCAAGTTGCAACCTTGAAATACAGAAATGAACACTTTTCCATAAACAAGGTCTAAAATCATGTTTGATGCACTCTGTAAGTTACATTTTTGCAGTACTGTTTAAACTAGATGATTGGAACACTGTGGACAATTTTCAGCAAGTTGCAACCTTGAAATACAGAAATAAACACTTTTCCATAAACAAGGTCTAAAATCATGTTTGATGCACTCTGTAAGTTACATATTTGCAGTACTGTTTAAACTAGATCATAGGAACACTGTGGACAATTTTCAGCAAGTTGCAACCTTGAAATACAGAAATAAACACTTTTCCATAAACAAGGTCTAAAATCATGTTTGATGCACTCTGTAAGTTACATTTTTGCAGTACTGTTTAAACTAGATCATAGGAACACTGTGGACAATTTTCAGCAAGTTGCAACCTTGAAATACAGAAATGAACACTTTTCCATAAACAAGGTCTAAAATCATGTTTGATGCACTCTGTAAGTTACATTTTTGCAGTACTGTTTAAACTAGATCATAGGAACACTGTGGACAATTTTCAGCAAGTTGCAACCTTGAAAAACAGAAATAAACACTTTTCCATAAACAAGGTCTAAAATCATGTTTGATGCACTCTGTAAGTTACATTTTTGTAGTACTGTTTAAACTAGATTATAGGAACACTGTGGACAATTGTCATCAAGTTGCAACCTTGAAATACAGAAATAAACACTTTTCCATAAACAAGGTCTAAAATCATGTTTGATGCACTCTGTAAGTTACATTTTTGCAGTACTGTTTAAACTAGATGATAGGAACACTGTGGACAATTTTCAGCAAGTTGCAACCTTGAAATACAGAAATAAACACTTTTCCATAAACAAGGGCTAAAATCATGTTTGATGCACTCTGTAAGTTACATTTTTGCAGTACTGTTTAAACTAGATCATAGGAACACTGTGGACAATTTTCAGCAAGTTGCAACCTTGAAATACAGAAATAAAACACTTTTCCATAAACAAGGTCTAAAATCATGTTTGATGCACTCTGTAAGTTACATTTTTGTAGTACTGTTTAAACTAGATCATAGGAACACTGTGGACAATTTTCAGCAAGTTGCAACCTTGAAATACAGAAATAAACACTTTTCCATAAACAAGGTCTAAAATCATGTTTGATGCACTCTGTAAGTTACATTTTTGCAGTACTGTTTAAACTAGATGATAGGAACACTGTGGACAATTTTCAGCAAGTTGCAACCTTGAAATACAGAAATAAACACTTTTCCATAAACAAGGTCTAAAATCATGTTTGATGCACTCTGTAAGTTACATTTTTGCAGTACTGTTTAAACTAGATCATAGGAACACTGTTGACAATTTTCAGCAAGTTGCAACCTTGAAATACAGAAATGAACACTTTTCCACAAACAAGGTCTAAAATCATGTTTGATGCACTCTGTAAGTTACATTTTTGCAGTACTGTTTAAACTAGATCATAGGAACACTGTGGACAATTTTCAGCAAGTTGCAACCTTGAAATACAGAAATAAACACTTTTCCATAAACAAGGTCTAAAATCATGTTTGATGCACTCTGTAAGTTACATTTTTGTAGTACTGTTTAAACTAGATTATAGGAACACTGTGGACAATTGTCATCAAGTTGCAACCTTGAAATACAGAAATGAACACTTTTCCATAAACAATGTCTAAAATCATGTTTGATGCACTCTGTAAGTTACATTTTTGCAGTACTGTTTAAACTAGATGATTGGAACACTGTGGACAATTTTCAGCAAGTTGCAACCTTGAAATACAGAAATAAACACTTTTCCATAAACAAGGTCTAAAATCATGTTTGATGCACTCTGTAAGTTACATATTTGCAGTACTGTTTAAACTAGATCATAGGAACACTGTGGACAATTTTCAGCAAGTTGCAACCTTGAAATACAGAAATGAACACTTTTCCATAAACAAGGTCTAAAATCATGTTTGATGCACTCTGTAAGTTACATTTTTGCAGTACTGTTTAAACTAGATCATAGGAACACTGTGGACAATTTTCAGCAAGTTGCAACCTTGAAATACAGAAATGAACACTTTTCCATAAACAAGGTCTAAAATCATGTTTGATGCACTCTGTAAGTTACATTTTTGCAGTACTGTTTAAACTAGATCATAGGAACACTGTGGACAATTTTCAGCAAGTTGCAACCTTGAAAACAGAAATAAACACTTTTCCATAAACAAGGTCTAAAATCATGTTTGATGCACTCTGTAAGTTACATTTTTGTAGTACTGTTTAAACTAGATTATAGGAACACTGTGGACAATTGTCATCAAGTTGCAACCTTGAAATACAGAAATAAACACTTTTCCATAAACAAGGTCTAAAATCATGTTTGATGCACTCTGTAAGTTACATTTTTGCAGTACTGTTTAAACTAGATCATAGGAACACTGTGGACAATTTTCAGCAAGTTGCAACCTTGAAATACAGAAATAAACACTTTTCCATAAACAAGGTCTAAAATCATGTTTGATGCACTCTGTAAGTTACATTTTTGCAGTACTGTTTAAACTAGATCATAGGAACACTGTGGACAATTTTCAGCAAGTTGCAACCTTGAAATACAGAAATAAACACTTTTCCATAAACAAGGTCTAAAATCATGTTTGATGCACTCTGTAAGTTACATTTTTGCAGTACTGTTTAAACTAGATCATAGGAACACTGTGGACAATTTTCAGCAAGTTGCAACCTTGAAATACAGAAATGAACACTTTTCCATAAACAAGGTCTAAAATCATGTTTGATGCACTCTGTAAGTTACATTTTTGCAGTACTGTTTAAACTAGATCATAGGAACACTGTGGACAATTTTCAGCAAGTTGCAACCTTGAAATACAGAAATAAACACTTTTCCATAAACAAGGTCTAAAATCATGTTTGATGCACTCTGTAAGTTACATTTTTGTAGTACTGTTTAAACTAGATTATAGGAACACTGTGGACAATTGTCATCAAGTTGCAACCTTGAAATACAGAAATGAACACTTTTCCATAAACAAGGTCTAAAATCATGTTTGATGCACTCTGTAAGTTACATTTTTGTAGTACTGTTTAAACTAGATTATAGGAACACTGTGGACAATTGTCATCAAGTTGCAACCTTGAAATACAGAAATAAACACTTTTCCATAAACAATGTCTAAAATCATGTTTGATGCACTCTGTAAGTTACATTTTGCAGTACTGTTTAAACTAGATCATAGGAACACTGTGGACAATTTTCAGCAAGTTGCAACCTTGAAATACAGAAATAAACACTTTTCCATAAACAAGGTCTAAAATCATGTTTGATGCACTCTGTAAGTTACATTTTTGCAGTACTGTTTAAACTAGATCATAGGAACACTGTGGACAATTTTCAGCAAGTTGCAACCTTGAAAAACAGAAATAAACACTTTTCCATAAACAAGGTCTAAAATCATGTTTGATGCACTCTGTAAGTTACATTTTTGCAGTACTGTTTAAACTAGATCATAGGAACACTGTGGACAATTTTCAGCAAGTTGCAACCTTGAAATACAGAAATGAACACTTTTCCATAAACAAGGTCTAAAATCATGTTTGATGCACTCTGTAAGTTACATTTTTGCAGTACTGTTTAAACTAGATCATAGGAACACTGTGGACAATTTTCAGCAAGTTGCAACCTTGAAATACAGAAATAAACACTTTTCCATAAACAAGGTCTAAAATCATGTTTGATGCACTCTGTAAGTTACATTTTTGTAGTACTGTTTAAACTAGATTATAGGAACACTGTGGACAATTGTCATCAAGTTGCAACCTTGAAATACAGAAATGAACACTTTTCCATAAACAAGGTCTAAAATCATGTTTGATGCACTCTGTAAGTTACATTTTTGTAGTACTGTTTAAACTAGATTATAGGAACACTGTGGACAATTGTCATCAAGTTGCAACCTTGAAATACAGAAATAAACACTTTTCCATAAACAATGTCTAAAATCATGTTTGATGCACTCTGTAAGTTACATTTTTGCAGTACTGTTTAAACTAGATTATAGGAACACTGTGGACAATTGTCATCAAGTTGCAACCTTGAAATACAGAAATGAACACTTTTCCATAAACAAGGTCTAAAATCATGTTTGATGCACTCTGTAAGTTACATTTTTGCAGTACTGTTTAAACTAGATGATTGGAACACTGTGGACAATTTTCAGCAAGTTGCAACCTTGAAATACAGAAATAAACACTTTTCCATAAACAAGGTCTAAAATCATGTTTGATGCACTCTGTAAGTTACATATTTGCAGTACTGTTTAAACTAGATCATAGGAACACTGTGGACAATTTTCAGCAAGTTGCAACCTTGAAATACAGAAATAAACACTTTTCCATAAACAAGGTCTAAAATCATGTTTGATGCACTCTGTAAGTTACATTTTTGCAGTACTGTTTAAACTAGATCATAGGAACACTGTGGACAATTTTCAGCAAGTTGCAACCTTGAAATACAGAAATGAACACTTTTCCATAAACAAGGTCTAAAATCATGTTTGATGCACTCTGTAAGTTACATTTTTGCAGTACTGTTTAAACTAGATCATAGGAACACTGTGGACAATTTTCAGCAAGTTGCAACCTTGAAATACAGAAATAAACACTTTTCCATAAACAAGGTCTAAAATCATGTTTGATGCACTCTGTAAGTTACATTTTTGCAGTACTGTTTAAACTAGATCATAGGAACACTGTTGACAATTTTCAGCAAGTTGCAACCTTGAAATACAGAAATGAACACTTTTCCACAAACAAGGTCTAAAATCATGTTTGATGCACTCTGTAAGTTACATTTTTGCAGTACTGTTTAAACTAGATCATAGGAACACCGTGGACAATTTTCAGCAAGTTGCAACCTTGAAATACAGAAATAAACACTTTTCCATAAACAAGGTCTAAAATCATGTTTGATGCACTCTGTAAGTTACATTTTTGTAGTACTGTTTAAACTAGATTATAGGAACACTGTGGACAATTGTCATCAAGTTGCAACCTTGAAATACAGAAATGAACACTTTTCCATAAACAATGTCTAAAATCATGTTTGATGCACTCTGTAAGTTACATTTTTGCAGTACTGTTTAAACTAGATGATTGGAACACTGTGGACAATTTTCAGCAAGTTGCAACCTTGAAATACAGAAATAAACACTTTTCCATAAACAAGGTCTAAAATCATGTTTGATGCACTCTGTAAGTTACATATTTGCAGTACTGTTTAAACTAGATCATAGGAACACTGTGGACAATTTTCAGCAAGTTGCAACCTTGAAATACAGAAATGAACACTTTTCCATAAACAAGGTCTAAAATCATGTTTGATGCACTCTGTAAGTTACATTTTTGCAGTACTGTTTAAACTAGATCATAGGAACACTGTGGACAATTTTCAGCAAGTTGCAACCTTGAAATACAGAAATAAACACTTTTCCATAAACAAGGTCTAAAATCATGTTTGATGCACTCTGTAAGTTACATTTTTGCAGTACTGTTTAAACTAGATCATAGGAACACTGTTGACAATTTTCAGCAAGTTGCAACCTTGAAATACAGAAATGAACACTTTTCCACAAACAAGGTCTAAAATCATGTTTGATGCACTCTGTAAGTTACATTTTTGCAGTACTGTTTAAACTAGATCATAGGAACACTGTTGACAATTTTCAGCAAGTTGCAACCTTGAAATACAGAAATGAACACTTTTCCACAAACAAGGTCTAAAATCATGTTTGATGCACTCTGTAAGTTACATTTTGCAGTACTGTTTAAACTAGATCATAGGAACACCGTGGACAATTTTCAGCAAGTTGCAACCTTGAAATACAGAAATAAACACTTTTCCATAAACAAGGTCTAAAATCATGTTTGATGCACTCTGTAAGTTACATTTTTGTAGTACTGTTTAAACTAGATTATAGGAACACTGTGGACAATTGTCATCAAGTTGCAACCTTGAAATACAGAAATGAACACTTTTCCATAAACAATGTCTAAAATCATGTTTGATGCACTCTGTAAGTTACATTTTTGCAGTACTGTTTAAACTAGATGATTGGAACACTGTGGACAATTTTCAGCAAGTTGCAACCTTGAAATACAGAAATAAACACTTTTCCATAAACAAGGTCTAAAATCATGTTTGATGCACTCTGTAAGTTACATATTTGCAGTACTGTTTAAACTAGATCATAGGAACACTGTGGACAATTTTCAGCAAGTTGCAACCTTGAAATACAGAAATGAACACTTTTCCATAAACAAGGTCTAAAATCATGTTTGATGCACTCTGTAAGTTACATTTTTGCAGTACTGTTTAAACTAGATCATAGGAACACTGTGGACAATTTTCAGCAAGTTGCAACCTTGAAATACAGAAATAAACACTTTTCCATAAACAAGGTCTAAAATCATGTTTGATGCACTCTGTAAGTTACATTTTTGCAGTACTGTTTAAACTAGATCATAGGAACACTGTTGACAATTTTCAGCAAGTTGCAACCTTGAAATACAGAAATGAACACTTTTCCACAAACAAGGTCTAAAATCATGTTTGATGCACTCTGTAAGTTACATTTTTGCAGTACTGTTTAAACTAGATCATAGGAACACCGTGGACAATTTTCAGCAAGTTGCAACCTTGAAATACAGAAATAAACACTTTTCCATAAACAAGGTCTAAAATCATGTTTGATGCACTCTGTAAGTTACATTTTTGTAGTACTGTTTAAACTAGATTATAGGAACACTGTGGACAATTGTCATCAAGTTGCAACCTTGAAATACAGAAATGAACACTTTTCCATAAACAATGTCTAAAATCATGTTTGATGCACTCTGTAAGTTACATTTTTGCAGTACTGTTTAAACTAGATGATTGGAACACTGTGGACAATTTTCAGCAAGTTGCAACCTTGAAATACAGAAATAAACACTTTTCCATAAACAAGGTCTAAAATCATGTTTGATGCACTCTGTAAGTTACATATTTGCAGTACTGTTTAAACTAGATCATAGGAACACTGTGGACAATTTTCAGCAAGTTGCAACCTTGAAATACAGAAATGAACACTTTTCCATAAACAAGGTCTAAAATCATGTTTGATGCACTCTGTAAGTTACATTTTTGCAGTACTGTTTAAACTAGATCATAGGAACTCTGTGGACAATTTTCAGCAAGTTGCAACCTTGAAATACAGAAATGAACACTTTTCCATAAACAAGGTCTAAAATCATGTTTGATGCACTCTGTAAGTTACATTTTTGCAGTACTGTTTAAACTAGATCATAGGAACACTGTGGACAATTTTCAGCAAGTTGCAACCTTGAAAAACAGAAATAAACACTTTTCCATAAACAAGGTCTAAAATCATGTTTGATGCACTCTGTAAGTTACATTTTTGTAGTACTGTTTAAACTAGATTATAGGAACACTGTGGACAATTGTCATCAAGTTGCAACCTTGAAATACAGAAATAAACACTTTTCCATAAACAAGGTCTAAAATCATGTTTGATGCACTCTGTAAGTTACATTTTTGCAGTACTGTTTAAACTAGATCATAGGAACACTGTGGACAATTTTCAGCAAGTTGCAATCTTGAAATACAGAAATAAACACTTTTCCATAAACAAGGTCTAAAATCATGTTTGATGCACTCTGTAAGTTACATTTTTGCAGTACTGTTTAAACTAGATCATAGGAACACTGTGGACAATTTTCAGCAAGTTGCAACCTTGAAATACAGAAATAAACACTTTTCCATAAACAAGGTCTAAAATCATGTTTGATGCACTCTGTAAGTTACATTTTTGCAGTACTGTTTAAACTAGATCATAGGAACACTGTGGACAATTTTCAGCAAGTTGCAACCTTGAAATACAGAAATAAACACTTTTCCATAAACAAGGTCTAAAATCATGTTTGATGCACTCTGTAAGTTACATTTTTGCAGTACTGTTTAAACTAGATGATAGGAACACTGTGGACAATTTTCAGCAAGTTGCAACCTTGAAATACAGAAATAAACACTTTTCCATAAACAAGGTCTAAAATCATGTTTGATGCACTCTGTAAGTTACATTTTTGCAGTACTGTTTAAACTAGATCATAGGAACACTGTGGACAATTTTCAGCAAGTTGCAACCTTGAAATACAGAAATAAACACTTTTCCATAAACAAGGTCTAAAATCATGTTTGATGCACTCTGTAAGTTACATTTTTGCAGTACTGTTTAAACTAGATCATAGGAACACTGTGGACAATTTTCAGCAAGTTGCAACCTTGAAATACAGAAATAAACACTTTTCCATAAACAAGGTCTAAAATCATGTTTGATGCACTCTGTAAGTTACATTTTTGCAGTACTGTTTAAACTAGATCATAGGAACACTGTGGACAATTTTCAGCAAGTTGCAACCTTGAAATACAGAAATGAACACTTTTCCATAAACAAGGTCTAAAATCATGTTTGATGCACTCTGTAAGTTACATTTTTGCAGTACTGTTTAAACTAGATCATAGGAACACAGTGGACAATTTTCAGCAAGTTGCAACCTTGAAATACAGAAATAAACACTTTTCCATAAACAAGGTCTAAAATCATGTTTGATGCACTCTGTAAGTTACATTTTTGTAGTACTGTTTAAACTAGATTATAGGAACACTGTGGACAATTGTCATCAAGTTGCAACCTTGAAATACAGAAATGAACACTTTTCCATAAACAAGGTCTAAAATCATGTTTGATGCACTCTGTAAGTTACATTTTTGTAGTACTGTTTAAACTAGATTATAGGAACACTGTGGACAATTGTCATCAAGTTGCAACCTTGAAATACAGAAATGAACACTTTTCCATAAACAAGGTCTAAAATCATGTTTGATGCACTCTGTAAGTTACATTTTTGCAGTACTGTTTAAACTAGATCATATGAACACTGTGGACAATTTTCAGCAAGTTGCAACCTTGAAATACAGAAATAAACACTTTTCCATAAACAAGGTCTAAAATCATGTTTGATGCACTCTGTAAGTTACATTTTTGCAGTACTGTTTAAACTAGATCATAGGAACACTGTGGACAATTTTCAGCAAGTTGCAACCTTGAAATACAGAAATGAACACTTTTCCATAAACAAGGTCTAAAATCATGTTTGATGCACTCTGTAAGTTACATTTTTGCAGTACTGTTTAAACTAGATCATAGGAACACAGTGGACAATTTTCAGCAAGTTGCAACCTTGAAATACAGAAATAAACACTTTTCCATAAACAAGGTCTAAAATCATGTTTGATGCACTCTGTAAGTTACATTTTTGCAGTACTGTTTAAACTAGATCATAGGAACACTGTGGACAATTTTCAGCAAGTTGCAACCTTGAAATACAGAAATAAACACTTTTCCATAAACAAGGTCTAAAATCATGTTTGATGCACTCTGTAAGTTACATTTTTGCAGTACTGTTTAAACTAGATCATAGGAACACTGTTGACAATTTTCAGCAAGTTGCAACCTTGAAATACAGAAATGAACACTTTTCCACAAACAAGGTCTAAAATCATGTTTGATGCACTCTGTAAGTTACATTTTTGCAGTACTGTTTAAACTAGATCATAGGAACACCGTGGACAATTTTCAGCAAGTTGCAACCTTGAAATACAGAAATAAACACTTTTCCATAAACAAGGTCTAAAATCATGTTTGATGCACTCTGTAAGTTACATTTTTGTAGTACTGTTTAAACTAGATTATAGGAACACTGTGGACAATTGTCATCAAGTTGCAACCTTGAAATACAGAAATGAACACTTTTCCATAAACAATGTCTAAAATCATGTTTGATGCACTCTGTAAGTTACATTTTTGCAGTACTGTTTAAACTAGATGATTGGAACACTGTGGACAATTTTCAGCAAGTTGCAACCTTGAAATACAGAAATAAACACTTTTCCATAAACAAGGTCTAAAATCATGTTTGATGCACTCTGTAAGTTACATATTTGCAGTACTGTTTAAACTAGATCATAGGAACACTGTGGACAATTTTCAGCAAGTTGCAACCTTGAAATACAGAAATGAACACTTTTCCATAAACAAGGTCTAAAATCATGTTTGATGCACTCTGTAAGTTACATTTTTGCAGTACTGTTTAAACTAGATCATAGGAACTCTGTGGACAATTTTCAGCAAGTTGCAACCTTGAAATACAGAAATGAACACTTTTCCATAAACAAGGTCTAAAATCATGTTTGATGCACTCTGTAAGTTACATTTTTGCAGTACTGTTTAAACTAGATCATAGGAACACTGTGGACAATTTTCAGCAAGTTGCAACCTTGAAAAACAGAAATAAACACTTTTCCATAAACAAGGTCTAAAATCATGTTTGATGCACTCTGTAAGTTACATTTTTGTAGTACTGTTTAAACTAGATTATAGGAACACTGTGGACAATTGTCATCAAGTTGCAACCTTGAAATACAGAAATAAACACTTTTCCATAAACAAGGTCTAAAATCATGTTTGATGCACTCTGTAAGTTACATTTTTGCAGTACTGTTTAAACTAGATCATAGGAACACTGTGGACAATTTTCAGCAAGTTGCAATCTTGAAATACAGAAATAAACACTTTTCCATAAACAAGGTCTAAAATCATGTTTGATGCACTCTGTAAGTTACATTTTTGCAGTACTGTTTAAACTAGATCATAGGAACACTGTGGACAATTTTCAGCAAGTTGCAACCTTGAAATACAGAAATAAACACTTTTCCATAAACAAGGTCTAAAATCATGTTTGATGCACTCTGTAAGTTACATTTTTGCAGTACTGTTTAAACTAGATCATAGGAACACTGTGGACAATTTTCAGCAAGTTGCAACCTTGAAATACAGAAATAAACACTTTTCCATAAACAAGGTCTAAAATCATGTTTGATGCACTCTGTAAGTTACATTTTTGCAGTACTGTTCAAACTAGATGATAGGAACACTGTGGACAATTTTCAGCAAGTTGCAACCTTGAAATACAGAAATAAACACTTTTCCATAAACAAGGTCTAAAATCATGTTTGATGCACTCTGTAAGTTACATATTTGCAGTACTGTTTAAACTAGATCATAGGAACACTGTGGACAATTTTCAGCAAGTTGCAACCTTGAAATACAGAAATAAACACTTTTCCATAAACAAGGTCTAAAATCATGTTTGATGCACTCTGTAAGTTACATTTTTGCAGTACTGTTTAAACTAGATCATAGGAACACTGTGGACAATTTTCAGCAAGTTGCAACCTTGAAATACAGAAATAAACACTTTTCCATAAACAAGGTCTAAAATCATGTTTGATGCACTCTGTAAGTTACATTTTTGCAGTACTGTTTAAACTAGATCATAGGAACACTGTGGACAATTTTCAGCAAGTTGCAACCTTGAAATACAGAAATGAACACTTTTCCATAAACAAGGTCTAAAATCATGTTTGATGCACTCTGTAAGTTACATTTTTGCAGTACTGTTTAAACTAGATCATAGGAACACAGTGGACAATTTTCAGCAAGTTGCAACCTTGAAATACAGAAATAAACACTTTTCCATAAACAAGGTCTAAAATCATGTTTGATGCACTCTGTAAGTTACATTTTTGTAGTACTGTTTAAACTAGATTATAGGAACACTGTGGACAATTGTCATCAAGTTGCAACCTTGAAATACAGAAATGAACACTTTTCCATAAACAAGGTCTAAAATCATGTTTGATGCACTCTGTAAGTTACATTTTTGTAGTACTGTTTAAACTAGATTATAGGAACACTGTGGACAATTGTCATCAAGTTGCAACCTTGAAATACAGAAATGAACACTTTTCCATAAACAAGGTCTAAAATCATGTTTGATGCACTCTGTAAGTTACATTTTTGCAGTACTGTTTAAACTAGATCATATGAACACTGTGGACAATTTTCAGCAAGTTGCAACCTTGAAATACAGAAATAAACACTTTTCCATAAACAAGGTCTAAAATCATGTTTGATGCACTCTGTAAGTTACATTTTTGCAGTACTGTTTAAACTAGATCATAGGAACACTGTGGACAATTTTCAGCAAGTTGCAACCTTGAAATACAGAAATGAACACTTTTCCATAAACAAGGTCTAAAATCATGTTTGATGCACTCTGTAAGTTACATTTTTGCAGTACTGTTTAAACTAGATCATAGGAACACAGTGGACAATTTTCAGCAAGTTGCAACCTTGAAATACAGAAATAAACACTTTTCCATAAACAAGGTCTAAAATCATGTTTGATGCACTCTGTAAGTTACATTTTTGTAGTACTGTTTAAACTAGATTATAGGAACACTGTGGACAATTGTCATCAAGTTGCAACCTTGAAATACAGAAATGAACACTTTTCCATAAACAAGGTCTAAAATCATGTTTGATGCACTCTGTAAGTTACATTTTTGCAGTACTGTTTAAACTAGATGATTGGAACACTGTGGACAATTTTCAGCAAGTTGCAACCTTGAAATACAGAAATAAACACTTTTCCATAAACAAGGTCTAAAATCATGTTTGATGCACTCTGTAAGTTACATATTTGCAGTACTGTTTAAACTAGATCATAGGAACACTGTGGACAATTTTCAGCAAGTTGCAACCTTGAAATACAGAAATAAACACTTTTCCATAAACAAGGTCTAAAATCATGTTTGATGCACTCTGTAAGTTAAATTTTTGCAGTACTGTTTAAACTAGATCATAGGAACACTGTGGACAATTTTCAGCAAGTTGCAACCTTGAAATACAGAAATGAACACTTTTCCATAAACAAGGTCTAAAATCATGTTTGATGCACTCTGTAAGTTACATATTTGCAGTACTGTTTAAACTAGATCATAGGAACACTGTGGACAATTTTCAGCAAGTTGCAACCTTGAAATACAGAAATAAACACTTTTCCATAAACAAGGTCTAAAATCATGTTTGATGCACTCTGTAAGTTACATTTTTGCAGTACTGTTTAAACTAGATCATAGGAACACTGTGGACAATTTTCAGCAAGTTGCAACCTTGAAATACAGAAATAAACACTTTTCCATAAACAAGGTCTAAAATCATGTTTGATGCACTCTGTAAGTTACATTTTTGCAGTACTGTTTAAACTAGATCATAGGAACACTGTGGACAATTTTCAGCAAGTTGCAACCTTGAAATACAGAAATGAACACTTTTCCATAAACAAGGTCTAAAATCATGTTTGATGCACTCTGTAAGTTACATTTTTGCAGTACTGTTTAAACTAGATCATAGGAACACAGTGGACAATTTTCAGCAAGTTGCAACCTTGAAATACAGAAATAAACACTTTTCCATAAACAAGGTCTAAAATCATGTTTGATGCACTCTGTAAGTTACATTTTTGTAGTACTGTTTAAACTAGATTATAGGAACACTGTGGACAATTGTCATCAAGTTGCAACCTTGAAATACAGAAATGAACACTTTTCCATAAACAAGGTCTAAAATCATGTTTGATGCACTCTGTAAGTTACATTTTTGCAGTACTGTTTAAACTAGATCATAGGAACACTGTGGACAATTTTCAGCAAGTTGCAACCTTGAAATACAGAAATAAACACTTTTCCATAAACAAGGTCTAAAATCATGTTTGATGCACTCTGTAAGTTACATTTTGCAGTACTGTTTAAACTAGATCATAGGAACACTGTGGACAATTTTCAGCAAGTTGCAACCTTGAAATACAGAAATAAACACTTTTCCATAAACAAGGTCTAAAATCATGTTTGATGCACTCTGTAAGTTACATTTTTGCAGTACTGTTTAAACTAGATCATAGGAACACTGTGGACAATTTTCAGCAAGTTGCAACCTTGAAATACAGAAATAAACACTTTTCCATAAACAAGGTCTAAAATCATGTTTGATGCACTCTGTAAGTTACATTTTTGCAGTACTGTTTAAACTAGATCATAGGAACACTGTGGACAATTTTCAGCAAGTTGCAACCTTGAAATACAGAAATAAACACTTTTCCATAAACAAGGTCTAAAATCATGTTTGATGCACTCTGTAAGTTACATTTTTGCAGTACTGTTTAAACTAGATCATAGGAACACAGTGGACAATTTTCAGCAAGTTGCAACCTTGAAATACAGAAATAAACACTTTTCCATAAACAAGGTCTAAAATCATGTTTGATGCACTCTGTAAGTTACATTTTTGTAGTACTGTTTAAACTAGATTATAGGAACACTGTGGACAATTGTCATCAAGTTGCAACCTTGAAATACAGAAATGAACACTTTTCCATAAACAAGGTCTAAAATCATGTTTGATGCACTCTGTAAGTTACATTTTTGTAGTACTGTTTAAACTAGATTATAGGAACACTGTGGACAATTGTCATCAAGTTGCAACCTTGAAATACAGAAATGAACACTTTTCCATAAACAAGGTCTAAAATCATGTTTGATGCACTCTGTAAGTTACATTTTTGCAGTACTGTTTAAACTAGATCATATGAACACTGTGGACAATTTTCAGCAAGTTGCAACCTTGAAATACAGAAATAAACACTTTTCCATAAACAAGGTCTAAAATCATGTTTGATGCACTCTGTAAGTTACATTTTTGCAGTACTGTTTAAACTAGATCATAGGAACACTGTGGACAATTTTCAGCAAGTTGCAACCTTGAAATACAGAAATGAACACTTTTCCATAAACAAGGTCTAAAATCATGTTTGATGCACTCTGTAAGTTACATTTTTGCAGTACTGTTTAAACTAGATCATAGGAACACTGTGGACAATTTTCAGCAAGTTGCAACCTTGAAATACAGAAATAAACACTTTTCCATAAACAAGGTCTAAAATCATGTTTGATGCACTCTGTAAGTTACATTTTTGCAGTACTGTTTAAACTAGATCATAGGAACACTGTGGACAATTTTCAGCAAGTTGCAACCTTGAAATACAGAAATAAACACTTTTCCATAAACAAGGTCTAAAATCATGTTTGATGCACTCTGTAAGTTACATTTTTGCAGTACTGTTTAAACTAGATCATAGGAACACTGTTGACAATTTTCAGCAAGTTGCAACCTTGAAATACAGAAATGAACACTTTTCCACAAACAAGGTCTAAAATCATGTTTGATGCACTCTGTAAGTTACATTTTTGCAGTACTGTTTAAACTAGATCATAGGAACACTGTGGACAATTTTCAGCAAGTTGCAACCTTGAAATACAGAAATAAACACTTTTCCATAAACAAGGTCTAAAATCATGTTTGATGCACTCTGTAAGTTACATTTTTGTAGTACTGTTTAAACTAGATTATAGGAACACTGTGGACAATTGTCATCAAGTTGCAACCTTGAAATACAGAAATGAACACTTTTCCATAAACAATGTCTAAAATCATGTTTGATGCACTCTGTAAGTTACGTTTTTGCAGTACTGTTTAAACTAGATGATTGGAACACTGTGGACAATTTTCAGCAAGTTGCAACCTTGAAATACAGAAATAAACACTTTTCCATAAACAAGGTCTAAAATCATGTTTGATGCACTCTGTAAGTTACATATTTGCAGTACTGTTTAAACTAGATCATAGGAACACTGTGGACAATTTTCAGCAAGTTGCAACCTTGAAATACAGAAATGAACACTTTTCCATAAACAAGGTCTAAAATCATGTTTGATGCACTCTGTAAGTTACATTTTTGCAGTACTGTTTAAACTAGATCATAGGAACTCTGTGGACAATTTTCAGCAAGTTGCAACCTTGAAATACAGAAATGAACACTTTTCCATAAACAAGGTCTAAAATCATGTTTGATGCACTCTGTAAGTTACATTTTTGCAGTACTGTTTAAACTAGATCATAGGAACACTGTGGACAATTTTCAGCAAGTTGCAACCTTGAAAACAGAAATAAACACTTTTCCATAAACAAGGTCTAAAATCATGTTTGATGCACTCTGTAAGTTACATTTTTGTAGTACTGTTTAAACTAGATTATAGGAACACTGTGGACAATTGTCATCAAGTTGCAACCTTGAAATACAGAAATAAACACTTTTCCATAAACAAGGTCTAAAATCATGTTTGATGCACTCTGTAAGTTACATTTTTGCAGTACTGTTTAAACTAGATCATAGGAACACTGTGGACAATTTTCAGCAAGTTGCAATCTTGAAATACAGAAATAAACACTTTTCCATAAACAAGGTCTAAAATCATGTTTGATGCACTCTGTAAGTTACATTTTTGCAGTACTGTTTAAACTAGATCATAGGAACACTGTGGACAATTTTCAGCAAGTTGCAACCTTGAAATACAGAAATAAACACTTTTCCATAAACAAGGTCTAAAATCATGTTTGATGCACTCTGTAAGTTACATTTTTGCAGTACTGTTTAAACTAGATCATAGGAACACTGTGGACAATTTTCAGCAAGTTGCAACCTTGAAATACAGAAATAAACACTTTTCCATAAACAAGGTCTAAAATCATGTTTGATGCACTCTGTAAGTTACATTTTTGCAGTACTGTTCAAACTAGATGATAGGAACACTGTGGACAATTTTCAGCAAGTTGCAACCTTGAAATACAGAAATAAACACTTTTCCATAAACAAGGTCTAAAATCATGTTTGATGCACTCTGTAAGTTACATATTTGCAGTACTGTTTAAACTAGATCATAGGAACACTGTGGACAATTTTCAGCAAGTTGCAACCTTGAAATACAGAAATAAACACTTTTCCATAAACAAGGTCTAAAATCATGTTTGATGCACTCTGTAAGTTACATTTTTGCAGTACTGTTTAAACTAGATCATAGGAACACTGTGGACAATTTTCAGCAAGTTGCAACCTTGAAATACAGAAATAAACACTTTTCCATAAACAAGGTCTAAAATCATGTTTGATGCACTCTGTAAGTTACATTTTTGCAGTACTGTTTAAACTAGATCATAGGAACACTGTGGACAATTTTCAGCAAGTTGCAACCTTGAAATACAGAAATGAACACTTTTCCATAAACAAGGTCTAAAATCATGTTTGATGCACTCTGTAAGTTACATTTTTGCAGTACTGTTTAAACTAGATCATAGGAACACAGTGGACAATTTTCAGCAAGTTGCAACCTTGAAATACAGAAATAAACACTTTTCCATAAACAAGGTCTAAAATCATGTTTGATGCACTCTGTAAGTTACATTTTTGTAGTACTGTTTAAACTAGATTATAGGAACACTGTGGACAATTGTCATCAAGTTGCAACCTTGAAATACAGAAATGAACACTTTTCCATAAACAAGGTCTAAAATCATGTTTGATGCACTCTGTAAGTTACATTTTTGTAGTACTGTTTAAACTAGATTATAGGAACACTGTGGACAATTGTCATCAAGTTGCAACCTTGAAATACAGAAATGAACACTTTTCCATAAACAAGGTCTAAAATCATGTTTGATGCACTCTGTAAGTTACATTTTTGCAGTACTGTTTAAACTAGATCATATGAACACTGTGGACAATTTTCAGCAAGTTGCAACCTTGAAATACAGAAATAAACACTTTTCCATAAACAAGGTCTAAAATCATGTTTGATGCACTCTGTAAGTTACATTTTTGCAGTACTGTTTAAACTAGATCATAGGAACACTGTGGACAATTTTCAGCAAGTTGCAACCTTGAAATACAGAAATGAACACTTTTCCATAAACAAGGTCTAAAATCATGTTTGATGCACTCTGTAAGTTACATTTTTGCAGTACTGTTTAAACTAGATCATAGGAACACAGTGGACAATTTTCAGCAAGTTGCAACCTTGAAATACAGAAATAAACACTTTTCCATAAACAAGGTCTAAAATCATGTTTGATGCACTCTGTAAGTTACATTTTTGTAGTACTGTTTAAACTAGATTATAGGAACACTGTGGACAATTGTCATCAAGTTGCAACCTTGAAATACAGAAATGAACACTTTTCCATAAACAAGGTCTAAAATCATGTTTGATGCACTCTGTAAGTTACATTTTTGCAGTACTGTTTAAACTAGATGATTGGAACACTGTGGACAATTTTCAGCAAGTTGCAACCTTGAAATACAGAAATAAACACTTTTCCATAAACAAGGTCTAAAATCATGTTTGATGCACTCTGTAAGTTACATATTTGCAGTACTGTTTAAACTAGATCATAGGAACACTGTGGACAATTTTCAGCAAGTTGCAACCTTGAAATACAGAAATAAACACTTTTCCATAAACAAGGTCTAAAATCATGTTTGATGCACTCTGTAAGTTAAATTTTTGCAGTACTGTTTAAACTAGATCATAGGAACACTGTGGACAATTTTCAGCAAGTTGCAACCTTGAAATACAGAAATGAACACTTTTCCATGAACAAGGTCTAAAATCATGTTTGATGCACTCTGTAAGTTACATATTTGCAGTACTGTTTAAACTAGATCATAGGAACACTGTGGACAATTTTCAGCAAGTTGCAACCTTGAAATACAGAAATAAACACTTTTCCATAAACAAGGTCTAAAATCATGTTTGATGCACTCTGTAAGTTACATTTTTGCAGTACTGTTTAAACTAGATCATAGGAACACTGTGGACAATTTTCAGCAAGTTGCAACCTTGAAATACAGAAATAAACACTTTTCCATAAACAAGGTCTAAAATCATGTTTGATGCACTCTGTAAGTTACATTTTTGCAGTACTGTTTAAACTAGATCATAGGAACACTGTGGACAATTTTCAGCAAGTTGCAACCTTGAAATACAGAAATGAACACTTTTCCATAAACAAGGTCTAAAATCATGTTTGATGCACTCTGTAAGTTACATTTTTGCAGTACTGTTTAAACTAGATCATAGGAACACAGTGGACAATTTTCAGCAAGTTGCAACCTTGAAATACAGAAATATACACTTTTCCATAAACAAGGTCTAAAATCATGTTTGATGCACTCTGTAAGTTACATTTTTGTAGTACTGTTTAAACTAGATTATAGGAACACTGTGGACAATTGTCATCAAGTTGCAACCTTGAAATACAGAAATGAACACTTTTCCATAAACAAGGTCTAAAATCATGTTTGATGCACTCTGTAAGTTACATTTTTGCAGTACTGTTTAAACTAGATCATAGGAACACTGTGGACAATTTTCAGCAAGTTGCAACCTTGAAATACAGAAATAAACACTTTTCCATAAACAAGGGCTAAAATCATGTTTGATGCACTCTGTAAGTTACATTTTTGCAGTACTGTTTAAACTAGATCATAGGAACACTGTGGACAATTTTCAGCAAGTTGCAACCTTGAAATACAGAAATAAAACACTTTTCCATAAACAAGGTCTAAAATCATGTTTGATGCACTCTGTAAGT
Organism: Oncorhynchus keta; assembly: GCF_023373465.1. Lineage (NCBI taxonomy): Eukaryota > Metazoa > Chordata > Actinopteri > Salmoniformes > Salmonidae > Oncorhynchus > Oncorhynchus keta. The sequence continues at coordinate 62,497 of NW_026289185.1, forward strand.
TACATTTTTGTAGTACTGTTTAAACTAGATCATAGGAACACTGTGGACAATTTTCAGCAAGTTGCAACCTTGAAATACAGAAATAAACACTTTTCCATAAACAAGGTCTAAAATCATGTTTGATGCACTCTGTAAGTTACATTTTTGCAGTACTGTTTAAACTAGATGATAGGAACACTGTGGACAATTTTCAGCAAGTTGCAACCTTGAAATACAGAAATAAACACTTTTCCATAAACAAGGTCTAAAATCATGTTTGATGCACTCTGTAAGTTACATTTTGCAGTACTGTTTAAACTAGATCATAGGAACACTGTTGACAATTTTCAGCAAGTTGCAACCTTGAAATACAGAAATGAACACTTTTCCACAAACAAGGTCTAAAATCATGTTTGATGCACTCTGTAAGTTACATTTTTGCAGTACTGTTTAAACTAGATCATAGGAACACCGTGGACAATTTTCAGCAAGTTGCAACCTTGAAATACAGAAATAAACACTTTTCCATAAACAAGGTCTAAAATCATGTTTGATGCACTCTGTAAGTTACATTTTTGTAGTACTGTTTAAACTAGATTATAGGAACACTGTGGACAATTGTCATCAAGTTGCAACCTTGAAATACAGAAATGAACACTTTTCCATAAACAATGTCTAAAATCATGTTTGATGCACTCTGTAAGTTACGTTTTTGCAGTACTGTTTAAACTAGATGATTGGAACACTGTGGACAATTTTCAGCAAGTTGCAACCTTGAAATACAGAAATAAACACTTTTCCATAAACAAGGTCTAAAATCATGTTTGATGCACTCTGTAAGTTACATATTTGCAGTACTGTTTAAACTAGATCATAGGAACACTGTGGACAATTTTCAGCAAGTTGCAACCTTGAAATACAGAAATGAACACTTTTCCATAAACAAGGTCTAAAATCATGTTTGATGCACTCTGTAAGTTACATTTTTGCAGTACTGTTTAAACTAGATCATAGGAACTCTGTGGACAATTTTCAGCAAGTTGCAACCTTGAAATACAGAAATGAACACTTTTCCATAAACAAGGTCTAAAATCATGTTTGATGCACTCTGTAAGTTACATTTTTGCAGTACTGTTTAAACTAGATCATAGGAACACTGTGGACAATTTTCAGCAAGTTGCAACCTTGAAAAACAGAAATAAACACTTTTCCATAAACAAGGTCTAAAATCATGTTTGATGCACTCTGTAAGTTACATTTTTGTAGTACTGTTTAAACTAGATTATAGGAACACTGTGGACAATTGTCATCAAGTTGCAACCTTGAAATACAGAAATAAACACTTTTCCATAAACAAGGTCTAAAATCATGTTTGATGCACTCTGTAAGTTACATTTTTGCAGTACTGTTTAAACTAGATCATAGGAACACTGTGGACAATTTTCAGCAAGTTGCAACCTTGAAATACAGAAATAAACACTTTTCCATAAACAAGGTCTAAAATCATGTTTGATGCACTCTGTAAGTTACATTTTTGCAGTACTGTTTAAACTAGATCATAGGAACACTGTGGACAATTTTCAGCAAGTTGCAACCTTGAAATACAGAAATAAACACTTTTCCATAAACAAGGTCTAAAATCATGTTTGATGCACTCTGTAAGTTACATTTTTGCAGTACTGTTTAAACTAGATCATAGGAACACTGTGGACAATTTTCAGCAAGTTGCAACCTTGAAATACAGAAATAAACACTTTTCCATAAACAAGGTCTAAAATCATGTTTGATGCACTCTGTAAGTTACATATTTGCAGTACTGTTTAAACTAGATCATAGGAACACTGTGGACAATTTTCAGCAAGTTGCAACCTTGAAATACAGAAATAAACACTTTTCCATAAACAAGGTCTAAAATCATGTTTGATGCACTCTGTAAGTTACATTTTTGCAGTACTGTTTAAACTAGATCATAGGAACACTGTGGACAATTTTCAGCAAGTTGCAACCTTGAAATACAGAAATGAACACTTTTCCATAAACAAGGTCTAAAATCATGTTTGATGCACTCTGTAAGTTACATTTTTGCAGTACTGTTTAAACTAGATCATAGGAACACCGTGGACAATTTTCAGCAAGTTGCAACCTTGAAATACAGAAATAAACACTTTTCCATAAACAAGGTCTAAAATCATGTTTGATGCACTCTGTAAGTTACATTTTTGTAGTACTGTTTAAACTAGATTATAGGAACACTGTGGACAATTGTCATCAAGTTGCAACCTTGAAATACAGAAATGAACACTTTTCCATAAACAAGGTCTAAAATCATGTTTGATGCACTCTGTAAGTTACATTTTTGTAGTACTGTTTAAACTAGATTATAGGAACACTGTGGACAATTGTCATCAAGTTGCAACCTTGAAATACAGAAATAAACACTTTTCCATAAACAATGTCTAAAATCATGTTTGATGCACTCTGTAAGTTACATTTTTGCAGTACTGTTTAAACTAGATCATAGGAACACTGTGGACAATTTTCAGCAAGTTGCAACCTTGAAATACAGAAATAAACACTTTTCCATAAACAAGGTCTAAAATCATGTTTGATGCACTCTGTAAGTTACATTTTTGCAGTACTGTTTAAACTAGATCATAGGAACACTGTGGACAATTTTCAGCAAGTTGCAACCTTGAAAACAGAAATAAACACTTTTCCATAAACAAGGTCTAAAATCATGTTTGATGCACTCTGTAAGTTACATTTTTGCAGTACTGTTTAAACTAGATCATAGGAACACTGTGGACAATTTTCAGCAAGTTGCAACCTTGAAATACAGAAATGAACACTTTTCCATAAACAAGGTCTAAAATCATGTTTGATGCACTCTGTAAGTTACATTTTTGCAGTACTGTTTAAACTAGATCATAGGAACACCGTGGACAATTTTCAGCAAGTTGCAACCTTGAAATACAGAAATAAACACTTTTCCATAAACAAGGTCTAAAATCATGTTTGATGCACTCTGTAAGTTACATTTTTGTAGTACTGTTTAAACTAGATTATAGGAACACTGTGGACAATTGTCATCAAGTTGCAACCTTGAAATACAGAAATGAACACTTTTCCATAAACAAGGTCTAAAATCATGTTTGATGCACTCTGTAAGTTACATTTTTGTAGTACTGTTTAAACTAGATTATAGGAACACTGTGGACAATTGTCATCAAGTTGCAACCTTGAAATACAGAAATAAACACTTTTCCATAAACAATGTCTAAAATCATGTTTGATGCACTCTGTAAGTTACATTTTTGCAGTACTGTTTAAACTAGATTATAGGAACACTGTGGACAATTGTCATCAAGTTGCAACCTTGAAATACAGAAATGAACACTTTTCCATAAACAAGGTCTAAAATCATGTTTGATGCACTCTGTAAGTTACATTTTTGCAGTACTGTTTAAACTAGATGATTGGAACACTGTGGACAATTTTCAGCAAGTTGCAACCTTGAAATACAGAAATAAACACTTTTCCATAAACAAGGTCTAAAATCATGTTTGATGCACTCTGTAAGTTACATATTTGCAGTACTGTTTAAACTAGATCATAGGAACACTGTGGACAATTTTCAGCAAGTTGCAACCTTGAAATACAGAAATAAACACTTTTCCATAAACAAGGTCTAAAATCATGTTTGATGCACTCTGTAAGTTACATTTTTGCAGTACTGTTTAAACTAGATCATAGGAACACTGTGGACAATTTTCAGCAAGTTGCAACCTTGAAATACAGAAATGAACACTTTTCCATAAACAAGGTCTAAAATCATGTTTGATGCACTCTGTAAGTTACATTTTTGCAGTACTGTTTAAACTAGATCATAGGAACACTGTGGACAATTTTCAGCAAGTTGCAACCTTGAAATACAGAAATAAACACTTTTCCATAAACAAGGTCTAAAATCATGTTTGATGCACTCTGTAAGTTACATTTTGCAGTACTGTTTAAACTAGATCATAGGAACACTGTTGACAATTTTCAGCAAGTTGCAACCTTGAAATACAGAAATGAACACTTTTCCACAAACAAGGTCTAAAATCATGTTTGATGCACTCTGTAAGTTACATTTTTGCAGTACTGTTTAAACTAGATCATAGGAACACCGTGGACAATTTTCAGCAAGTTGCAACCTTGAAATACAGAAATAAACACTTTTCCATAAACAAGGTCTAAAATCATGTTTGATGCACTCTGTAAGTTACATTTTTGTAGTACTGTTTAAACTAGATTATAGGAACACTGTGGACAATTGTCATCAAGTTGCAACCTTGAAATACAGAAATAAACACTTTTCCATAAACAATGTCTAAAATCATGTTTGATGCACTCTGTAAGTTACATTTTTGCAGTACTGTTTAAACTAGATGATTGGAACACTGTGGACAATTTTCAGCAAGTTGCAACCTTGAAATACAGAAATAAACACTTTTCCATAAACAAGGTCTAAAATCATGTTTGATGCACTCTGTAAGTTACATTTTTGCAGTACTGTTTAAACTAGATCATAGGAACACTGTGGACAATTTTCAGCAAGTTGCAACCTTGAAATACAGAAATGAACACTTTTCCATAAACAAGGTCTAAAATCATGTTTGATGCACTCTGTAAGTTACATTTTTGCAGTACTGTTTAAACTAGATCATAGGAACACTGTGGACAATTTTCAGCAAGTTGCAACCTTGAAATACAGAAATAAACACTTTTCCATAAACAAGGTCTAAAATCATGTTTGATGCACTCTGTAAGTTACATTTTTGTAGTACTGTTTAAACTAGATTATAGGAACACTGTGGACAATTGTCATCAAGTTGCAACCTTGAAATACAGAAATGAACACTTTTCCATAAACAATGTCTAAAATCATGTTTGATGCACTCTGTAAGTTACATTTTTGCAGTACTGTTTAAACTAGATGATAGGAACACTGTGGACAATTTTCAGCAAGTTGCAACCTTGAAATACAGAAATAAACACTTTTCCATAAACAAGGTCTAAAATCATGTTTGATGCACTCTGTAAGTTACATTTTTGCAGTACTGTTTAAACTAGATCATAGGAACACTGTGGACAATTTTCAGCAAGTTGCAACCTTGAAATACAGAAATGAACACTTTTCCATAAACAAGGTCTAAAATCATGTTTGATGCACTCTGTAAGTTACATTTTTGCAGTACTGTTTAAACTAGATCATAGGAACACTGTGGACAATTTTCAGCAAGTTGCAACCTTGAAATACAGAAATAAACACTTTTCCATAAACAAGGTCTAAAATCATGTTTGATGCACTCTGTAAGTTACATTTTTGTAGTACTGTTTAAACTAGATTATAGGAACACTGTGGACAATTGTCATCAAGTTGCAACCTTGAAATACAGAAATAAACACTTTTCCATAAACAAGGTCTAAAATCATGTTTGATGCACTCTGTAAGTTACATTTTTGCAGTACTGTTTAAACTAGATCATAGGAACACTGTGGACAATTTTCAGCAAGTTGCAACCTTGAAATACAGAAATAAACACTTTTCCATAAACAAGGTCTAAAATCATGTTTGATGCACTCTGTAAGTTACATTTTTGCAGTACTGTTTAAACTAGATCATAGGAACACTGTGGACAATTTTCAGCAAGTTGCAACCTTGAAATACAGAAATAAACACTTTTCCATAAACAAGGTCTAAAATCATGTTTGATGCACTCTGTAAGTTACATTTTTGCAGTACTGTTTAAACTAGATCATAGGAACACTGTGGACAATTTTCAGCAAGTTGCAACCTTGAAATACAGAAATAAACACTTTTCCATAAACAAGGTCTAAAATCATGTTTGATGCACTCTGTAAGTTACATATTTGCAGTACTGTTTAAACTAGATCATAGGAACACTGTGGACAATTTTCAGCAAGTTGCAACCTTGAAATACAGAAATAAACACTTTTCCATAAACAAGGTCTAAAATCATGTTTGATGCACTCTGTAAGTTACATTTTGCAGTACTGTTCAAACTAGATGATAGGAACACTGTGGACAATTTTCAGCAAGTTGCAACCTTGAAATACAGAAATAAACACTTTTCCATAAACAAGGTCTAAAATCATGTTTGATGCACTCTGTAAGTTACATATTTGCAGTACTGTTTAAACTAGATCATAGGAACACTGTGGACAATTTTCAGCAAGTTGCAACCTTGAAATACAGAAATAAACACTTTTCCATAAACAAGGTCTAAAATCATGTTTGATGCACTCTGTAAGTTACATTTTTGCAGTACTGTTTAAACTAGATCATAGGAACACTGTGGACAATTTTCAGCAAGTTGCAACCTTGAAATACAGAAATAAACACTTTTCCATAAACAAGGTCTAAAATCATGTTTGATGCACTCTGTAAGTTACATTTTTGCAGTACTGTTTAAACTAGATCATAGGAACACTGTGGACAATTTTCAGCAAGTTGCAACCTTGAAATACAGAAATGAACACTTTTCCATAAACAAGGTCTAAAATCATGTTTGATGCACTCTGTAAGTTACATTTTTGCAGTACTGTTTAAACTAGATCATAGGAACACTGTGGACAATTTTCAGCAAGTTGCAACCTTGAAATACAGAAATAAACACTTTTCCATAAACAAGGTCTAAAATCATGTTTGATGCACTCTGTAAGTTACATTTTTGTAGTACTGTTTAAACTAGATTATAGGAACACTGTGGACAATTGTCATCAAGTTGCAACCTTGAAATACAGAAATGAACACTTTTCCATAAACAAGGTCTAAAATCATGTTTGATGCACTCTGTAAGTTACATTTTTGTAGTACTGTTTAAACTAGATTATAGGAACACTGTGGACAATTGTCATCAAGTTGCAACCTTGAAATACAGAAATGAACACTTTTCCATAAACAAGGTCTAAAATCATGTTTGATGCACTCTGTAAGTTACATTTTTGCAGTACTGTTTAAACTAGATCATAGGAACACTGTGGACAATTTTCAGCAAGTTGCAACCTTGAAATACAGAAATAAACACTTTTCCATAAACAAGGTCTAAAATCATGTTTGATGCACTCTGTAAGTTACATTTTTGTAGTACTGTTTAAACTAGATTATAGGAACACTGTGGACAATTGTCATCAAGTTGCAGCCTTGAAATACAGAAATGAACACTTTTCCATAAACAATGTCTAAAATCATGTTTGATGCACTCTGTAAGTTACGTTTTTGCAGTACTGTTTAAACTAGATGATTGGAACACTGTGGACAATTTTCAGCAAGTTGCAACCTTGAAATACAGAAATAAACACTTTTCCATAAACAAGGTCTAAAATCATGTTTGATGCACTCTGTAAGTTACATTTTTGTAGTACTGTTTAAACTAGATCATAGGAACACTGTGGACAATTTTCAGCAAGTTGCAACCTTGAAATACAGAAATAAACACTTTTCCATAAACAAGGTCTAAAATCATGTTTGATGCACTCTGTAAGTTACATTTTTGCAGTACTGTTTAAACTAGATGATAGGAACACTGTGGACAATTTTCAGCAAGTTGCAACCTTGAAAAACAGAAATAAACACTTTTCCATAAACAAGGTCTAAAATCATGTTTGATGCACTCTGTAAGTTACATTTTTGTAGTACTGTTTAAACTAGATTATAGGAACACTGTGGACAATTGTCATCAAGTTGCAACCTTGAAATACAGAAATAAACACTTTTCCATAAACAAGGTCTAAAATCATGTTTGATGCACTCTGTAAGTTACATTTTTGCAGTACTGTTTAAACTAGATCATAGGAACACTGTGGACAATTTTCAGCAAGTTGCAACCTTGAAATACAGAAATAAACACTTTTCCATAAACAAGGTCTAAAATCATGTTTGATGCACTCTGTAAGTTACATTTTTGCAGTACTGTTTAAACTAGATCATAGGAACACTGTGGACAATTTTCAGCAAGTTGCAACCTTGAAATACAGAAATAAACACTTTTCCATAAACAAGGTCTAAAATCATGTTTGATGCACTCTGTAAGTTACATTTTTGCAGTACTGTTTAAACTAGATCATAGGAACACTGTGGACAATTTTCAGCAAGTTGCAACCTTGAAATACAGAAATAAACACTTTTCCATAAACAAGGTCTAAAATCATGTTTGATGCACTCTGTAAGTTACATATTTGCAGTACTGTTTAAACTAGATCATAGGAACACTGTGGACAATTTTCAGCAAGTTGCAACCTTGAAATACAGAAATAAACACTTTTCCATAAACAAGTCTAAAATCATGTTTGATGCACTCTGTAAGTTACATTTTTGCAGTACTGTTTAAACTAGATGATAGGAACACTGTGGACAATTTTCAGCAAGTTGCAACCTTGAAATACAGAAATAAACACTTTTCCATAAACAAGGTCTAAAATCATGTTTGATGCACTCTGTAAGTTACATATTTGCAGTACTGTTTAAACTAGATCATAGGAACACTGTGGACAATTTTCAGCAAGTTGCAACCTTGAAATACAGAAATAAACACTTTTCCATAAACAAGGTCTAAAATCATGTTTGATGCACTCTGTAAGTTACATTTTTGCAGTACTGTTTAAACTAGATCATAGGAACACTGTGGACAATTTTCAGCAAGTTGCAACCTTGAAATACAGAAATAAACACTTTTCCATAAACAAGGTCTAAAATCATGTTTGATGCACTCTGTAAGTTACATTTTTGCAGTACTGTTTAAACTAGATCATAGGAACACTGTGGACAATTTTCAGCAAGTTGCAACCTTGAAATACAGAAATGAACACTTTTCCATAAACAAGGTCTAAAATCATGTTTGATGCACTCTGTAAGTTACATTTTTGCAGTACTGTTTAAACTAGATCATAGGAACACTGTGGACAATTTTCAGCAAGTTGCAACCTTGAAATACAGAAATAAACACTTTTCCATAAACAAGGTCTAAAATCATGTTTGATGCACTCTGTAAGTTACATTTTTGTAGTACTGTTTAAACTAGATTATAGGAACACTGTGGACAATTGTCATCAAGTTGCAACCTTGAAATACAGAAATGAACACTTTTCCATAAACAAGGTCTAAAATCATGTTTGATGCACTCTGTAAGTTACATTTTTGTAGTACTGTTTAAACTAGATTATAGGAACACTGTGGACAATTGTCATCAAGTTGCAACCTTGAAATACAGAAATGAACACTTTTCCATAAACAAGGTCTAAAATCATGTTTGATGCACTCTGTAAGTTACATTTTTGCAGTACTGTTTAAACTAGATCATAGGAACACTGTGGACAATTTTCAGCAAGTTGCAACCTTGAAATACAGAAATAAACACTTTTCCATAAACAAGGTCTAAAATCATGTTTGATGCACTCTGTAAGTTACATTTTTGCAGTACTGTTTAAACTAGATCATAGGAACACTGTGGACAATTTTCAGCAAGTTGCAACCTTGAAATACAGAAATGAACACTTTTCCATAAACAAGGTCTAAAATCATGTTTGATGCACTCTGTAAGTTACATTTTTGCAGTACTGTTTAAACTAGATCATAGGAACACTGTGGACAATTTTCAGCAAGTTGCAACCTTGAAATACAGAAATAAACACTTTTCCATAAACAAGGTCTAAAATCATGTTTGATGCACTCTGTAAGTTACATTTTTGTAGTACTGTTTAAACTAGATTATAGGAACACTGTGGACAATTGTCATCAAGTTGCAACCTTGAAATACAGAAATGAACACTTTTCCATAAACAAGGTCTAAAATCATGTTTGATGCACTCTGTAAGTTACATTTTTGCAGTACTGTTTAAACTAGATCATAGGAACACTGTGGACAATTTTCAGCAAGTTGCAACCTTGAAATACAGAAATAAACACTTTTCCATAAACAAGGTCTAAAATCATGTTTGATGCACTCTGTAAGTTACATTTTTGCAGTACTGTTTAAACTAGATCATAGGAACACTGTGGACAATTTTCAGCAAGTTGCAACCTTGAAATACAGAAATGAACACTTTTCCATAAACAAGGTCTAAAATCATGTTTGATGCACTCTGTAAGTTACATTTTTGCAGTACTGTTTAAACTAGATCATAGGAACACTGTGGACAATTTTCAGCAAGTTGCAACCTTGAAATACAGAAATAAACACTTTTCCATAAACAAGGTCTAAAATCATGTTTGATGCACTCTGTAAGTTACATTTTTGCAGTACTGTTTAAACTAGATCATAGGAACACTGTTGACAATTTTCAGCAAGTTGCAACCTTGAAATACAGAAATGAACACTTTTCCACAAACAAGGTCTAAAATCATGTTTGATGCACTCTGTAAGTTACATTTTTGCAGTACTGTTTAAACTAGATCATAGGAACACCGTGGACAATTTTCAGCAAGTTGCAACCTTGAAATACAGAAATAAACACTTTTCCATAAACAAGGTCTAAAATCATGTTTGATGCACTCTGTAAGTTACATTTTTGTAGTACTGTTTAAACTAGATTATAGGAACACTGTGGACAATTGTCATCAAGTTGCAACCTTGAAATACAGAAATGAACACTTTTCCATAAACAATGTCTAAAATCATGTTTGATGCACTCTGTAAGTTACGTTTTTGCAGTACTGTTTAAACTAGATGATTGGAACACTGTGGACAATTTTCAGCAAGTTGCAACCTTGAAATACAGAAATAAACACTTTTCCATAAACAAGGTCTAAAATCATGTTTGATGCACTCTGTAAGTTACATATTTGCAGTACTGTTTAAACTAGATCATAGGAACACTGTGGACAATTTTCAGCAAGTTGCAACCTTGAAATACAGAAATGAACACTTTTCCATAAACAAGGTCTAAAATCATGTTTGATGCACTCTGTAAGTTACATTTTTGCAGTACTGTTTAAACTAGATCATAGGAACTCTGTGGACAATTTTCAGCAAGTTGCAACCTTGAAATACAGAAATGAACACTTTTCCATAAACAAGGTCTAAAATCATGTTTGATGCACTCTGTAAGTTACATTTTTGCAGTACTGTTTAAACTAGATCATAGGAACACTGTGGACAATTTTCAGCAAGTTGCAACCTTGAAAAACAGAAATAAACACTTTTCCATAAACAAGGTCTAAAATCATGTTTGATGCACTCTGTAAGTTACATTTTTGTAGTACTGTTTAAACTAGATTATAGGAACACTGTGGACAATTGTCATCAAGTTGCAACCTTGAAATACAGAAATAAACACTTTTCCATAAACAAGGTCTAAAATCATGTTTGATGCACTCTGTAAGTTACATTTTTGCAGTACTGTTTAAACTAGATCATAGGAACACTGTGGACAATTTTCAGCAAGTTGCAACCTTGAAATACAGAAATAAACACTTTTCCATAAACAAGGTCTAAAATCATGTTTGATGCACTCTGTAAGTTACATTTTTGCAGTACTGTTTAAACTAGATCATAGGAACACTGTGGACAATTTTCAGCAAGTTGCAACCTTGAAATACAGAAATAAACACTTTTCCATAAACAAGGTCTAAAATCATGTTTGATGCACTCTGTAAGTTACATTTTTGCAGTACTGTTTAAACTAGATCATAGGAACACTGTGGACAATTTTCAGCAAGTTGCAACCTTGAAATACAGAAATAAACACTTTTCCATAAACAAGGTCTAAAATCATGTTTGATGCACTCTGTAAGTTACATATTTGCAGTACTGTTTAAACTAGATCATAGGAACACTGTGGACAATTTTCAGCAAGTTGCAACCTTGAAATACAGAAATAAACACTTTTCCATAAACAAGTTCTAAAATCATGTTTGATGCACTCTGTAAGTTACATTTTTGCAGTACTGTTCAAACTAGATGATAGGAACACTGTGGACAATTTTCAGCAAGTTGCAACCTTGAAATACAGAAATAAACACTTTTCCATAAACAAGGTCTAAAATCATGTTTGATGCACTCTGTAAGTTACATTTTTGCAGTACTGTTTAAACTAGATCATAGGAACACTGTGGACAATTTTCAGCAAGTTGCAACCTTGAAATACAGAAATAAACACTTTTCCATAAACAAGGTCTAAAATCATGTTTGATGCACTCTGTAAGTTACATTTTTGTAGTACTGTTTAAACTAGATTATAGGAACACTGTGGACAATTGTCATCAAGTTGCAACCTTGAAATACAGAAATGAACACTTTTCCATAAACAATGTCTAAAATCATGTTTGATGCACTCTGTAAGTTACGTTTTTGCAGTACTGTTTAAACTAGATGATTGGAACACTGTGGACAATTTTCAGCAAGTTGCAACCTTGAAATACAGAAATAAACACTTTTCCATAAACAAGGTCTAAAATCATGTTTGATGCACTCTGTAAGTTACATATTTGCAGTACTGTTTAAACTAGATCATAGGAACACTGTGGACAATTTTCAGCAAGTTGCAACCTTGAAATACAGAAATGAACACTTTTCCATAAACAAGGTCTAAAATCATGTTTGATGCACTCTGTAAGTTACATTTTTGCAGTACTGTTTAAACTAGATCATAGGAACTCTGTGGACAATTTTCAGCAAGTTGCAACCTTGAAATACAGAAATGAACACTTTTCCATAAACAAGGTCTAAAATCATGTTTGATGCACTCTGTAAGTTACATTTTTGCAGTACTGTTTAAACTAGATCATAGGAACACTGTGGACAATTTTCAGCAAGTTGCAACCTTGAAAAACAGAAATAAACACTTTTCCATAAACAAGGTCTAAAATCATGTTTGATGCACTCTGTAAGTTACATTTTTGTAGTACTGTTTAAACTAGATTATAGGAACACTGTGGACGATTGTCATCAAGTTGCAACCTTGAAATACAGAAATAAACACTTTTCCATAAACAAGGTCTAAAATCATGTTTGATGCACTCTGTAAGTTACATTTTTGCAGTACTGTTTAAACTAGATCATAGGAACACTGTGGACAATTTTCAGCAAGTTGCAACCTTGAAATACAGAAATAAACACTTTTCCATAAACAAGGTCTAAAATCATGTTTGATGCACTCTGTAAGTTACATTTTTGCAGTACTGTTTAAACTAGATCATAGGAACACTGTGGACAATTTTCAGCAAGTTGCAACCTTGAAATACAGAAATAAACACTTTTCCATAAACAAGGTCTAAAATCATGTTTGATGCACTCTGTAAGTTACATTTTTGCAGTACTGTTTAAACTAGATCATAGGAACACTGTGGACAATTTTCAGCAAGTTGCAACCTTGAAATACAGAAATAAACACTTTTCCATAAACAAGGTCTAAAATCATGTTTGATGCACTCTGTAAGTTACATATTTGCAGTACTGTTTAAACTAGATCATAGGAACACTGTGGACAATTTTCAGCAAGTTGCAACCTTGAAATACAGAAATAAACACTTTTCCATAAACAAGTTCTAAAATCATGTTTGATGCACTCTGTAAGTTACATTTTTGCAGTACTGTTCAAACTAGATGATAGGAACACTGTGGACAATTTTCAGCAAGTTGCAACCTTGAAATACAGAAATAAACACTTTTCCATAAACAAGGTCTAAAATCATGTTTGATGCACTCTGTAAGTTACATTTTGCAGTACTGTTTAAACTAGATCATAGGAACACTGTGGACAATTTTCAGCAAGTTGCAACCTTGAAATACAGAAATAAACACTTTTCCATAAACAAGGTCTAAAATCATGTTTGATGCACTCTGTAAGTTACATTTTTGCAGTACTGTTTAAACTAGATCATAGGAACACTGTGGACAATTTTCAGCAAGTTGCAACCTTGAAATACAGAAATAAACACTTTTCCATAAACAAGGTCTAAAATCATGTTTGATGCACTCTGTAAGTTACATTTTTGCAGTACTGTTTAAACTAGATCATAGGAACACTGTGGACAATTTTCAGCAAGTTGCAACCTTGAAATACAGAAATGAACACTTTTCCATAAACAAGGTCTAAAATCATGTTTGATGCACTCTGTAAGTTACATTTTTGCAGTACTGTTTAAACTAGATCATAGGAACACAGTGGACAATTTTCAGCAAGTTGCAACCTTGAAATACAGAAATAAACACTTTTCCATAAACAAGGTCTAAAATCATGTTTGATGCACTCTGTAAGTTACATTTTTGTAGTACTGTTTAAACTAGATTATAGGAACACTGTGGACAATTGTCATCAAGTTGCAACCTTGAAATACAGAAATGAACACTTTTCCATAAACAAGGTCTAAAATCATGTTTGATGCACTCTGTAAGTTACATTTTTGTAGTACTGTTTAAACTAGATTATAGGAACACTGTGGACAATTGTCATCAAGTTGCAACCTTGAAATACAGAAATAAACACTTTTCCATAAACAAGGTCTAAAATCATGTTTGATGCACTCTGTAAGTTACATTTTTGCAGTACTGTTTAAACTAGATCATAGGAACACTGTGGACAATTTTCAGCAAGTTGCAACCTTGAAATACAGAAATAAACACTTTTCCATAAACAAGGTCTAAAATCATGTTTGATGCACTCTGTAAGTTACATTTTTGCAGTACTGTTTAAACTAGATCATAGGAACACTGTGGACAATTTTCAGCAAGTTGCAACCTTGAAATACAGAAATGAACACTTTTCCATAAACAAGGTCTAAAATCATGTTTGATGCACTCTGTAAGTTACATTTTTGCAGTACTGTTTAAACTAGATCATAGGAACACAGTGGACAATTTTCAGCAAGTTGCAACCTTGAAATACAGAAATAAACACTTTTCCATAAACAAGGTCTAAAATCATGTTTGATGCACTCTGTAAGTTACATTTTTGTAGTACTGTTTAAACTAGATTATAGGAACACTGTGGACAATTGTCATCAAGTTGCAACCTTGAAATACAGAAATGAACACTTTTCCATAAACAAGGTCTAAAATCATGTTTGATGCACTCTGTAAGTTACATTTTTGTAGTACTGTTTAAACTAGATTATAGGAACACTGTGGACAATTGTCATCAAGTTGCAACCTTGAAATACAGAAATAAACACTTTTCCATAAACAATGTCTAAAATCATGTTTGATGCACTCTGTAAGTTACATTTTTGCAGTACTGTTTAAACTAGATTATAGGAACACTGTGGACAATTGTCATCAAGTTGCAACCTTGAAATACAGAAATGAACACTTTTCCATAAACAAGGTCTAAAATCATGTTTGATGCACTCTGTAAGTTACATTTTTGCAGTACTGTTTAAACTAGATGATTGGAACACTGTGGACAATTTTCAGCAAGTTGCAACCTTGAAATACAGAAATAAACACTTTTCCATAAACAAGGTCTAAAATCATGTTTGATGCACTCTGTAAGTTACATATTTGCAGTACTGTTTAAACTAGATCATAGGAACACTGTGGACAATTTTCAGCAAGTTGCAACCTTGAAATACAGAAATAAACACTTTTCCATAAACAAGGTCTAAAATCATGTTTGATGCACTCTGTAAGTTACATTTTTGCAGTACTGTTTAAACTAGATCATAGGAACACTGTGGACAATTTTCAGCAAGTTGCAACCTTGAAATACAGAAATGAACACTTTTCCATAAACAAGGTCTAAAATCATGTTTGATGCACTCTGTAAGTTACATATTTGCAGTACTGTTTAAACTAGATCATAGGAACACTGTGGACAATTTTCAGCAAGTTGCAACCTTGAAATACAGAAATAAACACTTTTCCATAAACAAGGTCTAAAATCATGTTTGATGCACTCTGTAAGTTACATTTTTGCAGTACTGTTTAAACTAGATCATAGGAACACTGTGGACAATTTTCAGCAAGTTGCAACCTTGAAATACAGAAATAAACACTTTTCCATAAACCAGGTCTAAAATCATGTTTGATGCACTCTGTAAGTTACATTTTTGCAGTACTGTTTAAACTAGATCATAGGAACACTGTGGACAATTTTCAGCAAGTTGCAACCTTGAAATACAGAAATGAACACTTTTCCATAAACAAGGTCTAAAATCATGTTTGATGCACTCTGTAAGTTACATTTTTGCAGTACTGTTTAAACTAGATCATAGGAACACTGTGGACAATTTTCAGCAAGTTGCAACCTTGAAATACAGAAATAAACACTTTTCCATAAACAAGGTCTAAAATCATGTTTGATGCACTCTGTAAGTTACATTTTTGTAGTACTGTTTAAACTAGATTATAGGAACACTGTGGACAATTGTCATCAAGTTGCAACCTTGAAATACAGAAATGAACACTTTTCCATAAACAAGGTCTAAAATCATGTTTGATGCACTCTGTAAGTTACATTTTTGTAGTACTGTTTAAACTAGATTATAGGAACACTGTGGACAATTGTCATCAAGTTGCAACCTTGAAATACAGAAATAAACACTTTTCCATAAACAATGTCTAAAATCATGTTTGATGCACTCTGTAAGTTACATTTTTGCAGTACTGTTTAAACTAGATTATAGGAACACTGTGGACAATTGTCATCAAGTTGCAACCTTGAAATACAGAAATGAACACTTTTCCATAAACAAGGTCTAAAATCATGTTTGATGCACTCTGTAAGTTACATTTTTGCAGTACTGTTTAAACTAGATGATTGGAACACTGTGGACAATTTTCAGCAAGTTGCAACCTTGAAATACAGAAATAAACACTTTTCCATAAACAAGGTCTAAAATCATGTTTGATGCACTCTGTAAGTTACATATTTGCAGTACTGTTTAAACTAGATCATAGGAACACTGTGGACAATTTTCAGCAAGTTGCAACCTTGAAATACAGAAATAAACACTTTTCCATAAACAAGGTCTAAAATCATGTTTGATGCACTCTGTAAGTTACATTTTTGCAGTACTGTTTAAACTAGATCATAGGAACACTGTGGACAATTTTCAGCAAGTTGCAACCTTGAAATACAGAAATAAACACTTTTCCATAAACAAGGTCTAAAATCATGTTTGATGCACTCTGTAAGTTACATTTTTGCAGTACTGTTTAAACTAGATCATAGGAACACTGTGGACAATTTTCAGCAAGTTGCAACCTTGAAAAACAGAAATAAACACTTTTCCATAAACAAGGTCTAAAATCATGTTTGATGCACTCTGTAAGTTACATTTTTGTAGTACTGTTTAAACTAGATTATAGGAACACTGTGGACAATTGTCATCAAGTTGCAACCTTGAAATACAGAAATAAACACTTTTCCATAAACAAGGGTCTAAAATCATGTTTGATGCACTCTGTAAGTTACATTTTTGCAGTACTGTTTAAACTAGATGATAGGAACACTGTGGACAATTTTCAGCAAGTTGCAACCTTGAAATACAGAAATAAACACTTTTCCATAAACAAGGTCTAAAATCATGTTTGATGCACTCTGTAAGTTACATTTTTGCAGTACTGTTTAAACTAGATCATAGGAACACTGTGGACAATTTTCAGCAAGTTGCAACCTTGAAATACAGAAATAAACACTTTTCCATAAACAAGGTCTAAAATCATGTTTGATGCACTCTGTAAGTTACATATTTGCAGTACTGTTTAAACTAGATCATAGGAACACTGTGGACAATTTTCAGCAAGTTGCAACCTTGAAATACAGAAATAAACACTTTTCCATAAACAAGTTCTAAAATCATGTTTGATGCACTCTGTAAGTTACATTTTTGCAGTACTGTTTAAACTAGATGATAGGAACACTGTGGACAATTTTCAACAAGTTGCAACCTTGAAATACAGAAATAAACACTTTTCCATAAACAAGGTCTAAAATCATGTTTGATGCACTCTGTAAGTTACATATTTGCAGTACTGTTTAAACTAGATCATAGGAACACTGTGGACAATTTTCAGCAAGTTGCAACCTTGAAATACAGAAATAAACACTTTTCCATAAACAAGGTCTAAAATCATGTTTGATGCACTCTGTAAGTTACATTTTTGCAGTACTGTTTAAACTAGATCATAGGAACACTGTGGACAATTTTCAGCAAGTTGCAACCTTGAAATACAGAAATGAACACTTTTCCATAAACAAGGTCTAAAATCATGTTTGATGCACTCTGTAAGTTACATTTTTGCAGTACTGTTTAAACTAGATCATAGGAACACCGTGGACAATTTTCAGCAAGTTGCAACCTTGAAATACAGAAATAAACACTTTTCCATAAACAAGGTCTAAAATCATGTTTGATGCACTCTGTAAGTTACATTTTTGTAGTACTGTTTAAACTAGATTATAGGAACACTGTGGACAATTGTCATCAAGTTGCAACCTTGAAATACAGAAATGAACACTTTTCCATAAACAAGGTCTAAAATCATGTTTGATGCACTCTGTAAGTTACATTTTTGTAGTACTGTTTAAACTAGATTATAGGAACACTGTGGACAATTGTCATCAAGTTGCAACCTTGAAATACAGAAATAAACACTTTTCCATAAACAAGGTCTAAAATCATGTTTGATGCACTCTGTAAGTTACATTTATGCAGTACTGTTTAAACTAGATCATAGGAACACTGTGGACAATTTTCAGCAAGTTGCAACCTTGAAATACAGAAATAAACACTTTTCCATAAACAAGGTCTAAAATCATGTTTGATGCACTCTGTAAGTTACATTTTTGCAGTACTGTTTAAACTAGATCATAGGAACACTGTGGACAATTTTCAGCAAGTTGCAACCTTGAAATACAGAAATAAACACTTTTCCATAAACAAGGTCTAAAATCATGTTTGATGCACTCTGTAAGTTACATATTTGCAGTACTGTTTAAACTAGATCATAGGAACACTGTGGACAATTTTCAGCAAGTTGCAACCTTGAAATACAGAAATAAACACTTTTCCATAAACAAGTTCTAAAATCATGTTTGATGCACTCTGTAAGTTACATTTTTGCAGTACTGTTTAAACTAGATGATAGGAACACTGTGGACAATTTTCACAAGTTGCAACCTTGAAATACAGAAATAAACACTTTTCCATAAACAAGGTCTAAAATCATGTTTGATGCACTCTGTAAGTTACATATTTGCAGTACTGTTTAAACTAGATCATAGGAACACTGTGGACAATTTTCAGCAAGTTGCAACCTTGAAATACAGAAATGAACACTTTTCCATAAACAAGGTCTAAAATCATGTTTGATGCACTCTGTAAGTTACATTTTTGCAGTACTGTTTAAACTAGATCATAGGAACACCGTGGACAATTTTCAGCAAGTTGCAACCTTGAAATACAGAAATAAACACTTTTCCATAAACAAGGTCTAAAATCATGTTTGATGCACTCTGTAAGTTACATTTTTGTAGTACTGTTTAAACTAGATTATAGGAACACTGTGGACAATTGTCATCAAGTTGCAACCTTGAAATACAGAAATGAACACTTTTCCATAAACAAGGTCTAAAATCATGTTTGATGCACTCTGTAAGTTACATTTTTGTAGTACTGTTTAAACTAGATTATAGGAACACTGTGGACAATTGTCATCAAGTTGCAACCTTGAAATACAGAAATAAACACTTTTCCATAAACAATGTCTAAAATCATGTTTGATGCACTCTGTAAGTTACATTTTTGCAGTACTGTTTAAACTAGATTATAGGAACACTGTGGACAATTGTCATCAAGTTGCAACCTTGAAATACAGAAATGAACACTTTTCCATAAACAAGGTCTAAAATCATGTTTGATGCACTCTGTAAGTTACATTTTTGCAGTACTGTTTAAACTAGATCATAGGAACACTGTGGACAATGTTCAGCAAGTTGCAACCTTGAAATACAGAAATAAACACTTTTCCATAAACAAGGTCTAAAATCATGTTTGATGCACTCTGTAAGTTACATTTTTGCAGTACTGTTTAAACTAGATCATAGGAACACTGTGGACAATTTTCAGCAAGTTGCAACCTTGAAATACAGAAATAAACACTTTTCCATAAACAAGGTCTAAAATCATGTTTGATGCACTCTGTAAGTTACATTTTTGCAGTACTGTTTAAACTAGATGATAGGAACACTGTGGACAATTTTCAGCAAGTTGCAACCTTGAAATACAGAAATAAACACTTTTCCATAAACAAGGGCTAAAATCATGTTTGATGCACTCTGTAAGTTACATATTTGCAGTACTGTTTAAACTAGATCATAGGAACACTGTGGACAATTTTCAGCAAGTTGCAACCTTGAAATACAGAAATAAACACTTTTCCATAAACAAGGTCTAAAAGCATGTTTGATGCACTCTGTAAGTTACATTTTTGCAGTACTGTTTAAACTAGATCATAGGAACACTGTGGACAATTTTCAGCAAGTTGCAACCTTGAAAAACAGAAATAAACACTTTTCCATAAACAAGGTCTAAAATCATGTTTGATGCACTCTGTAAGTTACATTTTTGTAGTACTGTTTAAACTAGATTATAGGAACACTGTGGACAATTGTCATCAAGTTGCAACCTTGAAATACAGAAATAAACACTTTTCCATAAACAAGGTCTAAAATCATGTTTGATGCACTCTGTAAGTTACATTTTTGCAGTACTGTTTAAACTAGATGATAGGAACACTGTGGACAATTTTCAGCAAGTTGCAACCTTGAAATACAGAAATAAACACTTTTCCATAAACAAGGGCTAAAATCATGTTTGATGCACTCTGTAAGTTACATTTTTGCAGTACTGTTTAAACTAGATCATAGGAACACTGTGGACAATTTTCAGCAAGTTGCAACCTTGAAATACAGAAATAAACACTTTTCCATAAACAAGGTCTAAAATCATGTTTGATGCACTCTGTAAGTTACATATTTGCAGTACTGTTTAAACTAGATCATAGGAACACTGTGGACAATTTTCAGCAAGTTGCAACCTTGAAATACAGAAATAAACACTTTTCCATAAACAAGGTCTAAAATCATGTTTGATGCACTCTGTAAGTTACATTTTTGCAGTACTGTTTAAACTAGATGATAGGAACACTGTGGACAATTTTCAACAAGTTGCAACCTTGAAATACAGAAATAAACACTTTTCCATAAACAAGGTCTAAAATCATGTTTGATGCACTCTGTAAGTTACATATTTGCAGTACTGTTTAAACTAGATCATAGGAACACTGTGGACAATTTTCAGCAAGTTGCAACCTTGAAATACAGAAATAAACACTTTTCCATAAACAAGGTCTAAAATCATGTTTGATGCACTCTGTAAGTTACATTTTTGCAGTACTGTTTAAACTAGATCATAGGAACACTGTGGACAATTTTCAGCAAGTTGCAACCTTGAAATACAGAAATGAACACTTTTCCATAAACAAGGTCTAAAATCATGTTTGATGCACTCTGTAAGTTACATTTTTGCAGTACTGTTTAAACTAGATCATAGGAACACTGTGGACAATTTTCAGCAAGTTGCAACCTTGAAATACAGAAATAAACACTTTTCCATAAACAAGGTCTAAAATCATGTTTGATGCACTCTGTAAGTTACATTTTTGTAGTACTGTTTAAACTAGATTATAGGAACACTGTGGACAATTGTCATCAAGTTGCAACCTTGAAATACAGAAATGAACACTTTTCCATAAACAAGGTCTAAAATCATGTTTGATGCACTCTGTAAGTTACATTTTTGTAGTACTGTTTAAACTAGATTATAGGAACACTGTGGACAATTGTCATCAAGTTGCAACCTTGAAATACAGAAATAAACACTTTTCCATAAACAATGTCTAAAATCATGTTTGATGCACTCTGTAAGTTACATTTTTGCAGTACTGTTTAAACTAGATTATAGGAACACTGTGGACAATTGTCATCAAGTTGCAACCTTGAAATACAGAAATGAACACTTTTCCATAAACAAGGTCTAAAATCATGTTTGATGCACTCTGTAAGTTACATTTTTGCAGTACTGTTTAAACTAGATGATTGGAACACTGTGGACAATTTTCAGCAAGTTGCAACCTTGAAATACAGAAATAAACACTTTTCCATAAACAAGGTCTAAAATCATGTTTGATGCACTCTGTAAGTTACATATTTGCAGTACTGTTTAAACTAGATCATAGGAACACTGTGGACAATGTTCAGCAAGTTGCAACCTTGAAATACAGAAATAAACACTTTTCCATAAACAAGGTCTAAAATCATGTTTGATGCACTCTGTAAGTTACATTTTTGCAGTACTGTTTAAACTAGATCATAGGAACACTGTGGACAATTTTCAGCAAGTTGCAACCTTGAAATACAGAAATGAACACTTTTCCATAAACAAGGTCTAAAATCATGTTTGATGCACTCTGTAAGTTACATTTTTGCAGTACTGTTTAAACTAGATGATAGGAACACTGTGGACAATTTTCAGCAAGTTGCAACCTTGAAATACAGAAATAAACACTTTTCCATAAACAAGGTCTAAAATCATGTTTGATGCACTCTGTAAGTTACATTTTGCAGTACTGTTTAAACTAGATCATAGGAACACTGTGGACAATTTTCAGCAAGTTGCAACCTTGAAATACAGAAATAAACACTTTTCCATAAACAAGGTCTAAAATCATGTTTGATGCACTCTGTAAGTTACATTTTTGCAGTACTGTTTAAACTAGATCATAGGAACACTGTGGACAATTTTCAGCAAGTTGCAACCTTGAAATACAGAAATGAACACTTTTCCATAAACAAGGTCTAAAATCATGTTTGATGCACTCTGTAAGTTACATTTTTGCAGTACTGTTTAAACTAGATGATAGGAACACTGTGGACAATTTTCAGCAAGTTGCAACCTTGAAATACAGAAATAAACACTTTTCCATAAACAAGGTCTAAAATCATGTTTGATGCACTCTGTAAGTTACATATTTGCAGTACTGTTTAAACTAGATCATAGGAACACTGTGGGCAATTTTCAGCAAGTTGCAACCTTGAAATACAGAAATAAACACTTTTCCATAAACAAGGTCTAAAATCATGTTTGATGCACTCTGTAAGTTACATATTTGCAGTACTGTTTAAACTAGATCATAGGAACACTGTGGACAATTTTCAGCAAGTTGCAACCTTGAAATACAGAAATAAACACTTTTCCATAAACAAGGTCTAAAATCATGTTTGATGCACTCTGTAAGTTACATTTTTGCAGTACTGTTTAAACTAGATCATAGGAACACTGTGGACAATTTTCAGCAAGTTGCAACCTTGAAATACAGAAATGAACACTTTTCCATAAACAAGGTCTAAAATCATGTTTGATGCACTCTGTAAGTTACATTTTTGCAGTACTGTTTAAACTAGATGATAGGAACACTGTGGACAATTTTCAGCAAGTTGCAACCTTGAAATACAGAAATAAACACTTTTCCATAAACAAGGTCTAAAATCATGTTTGATGCACTCTGTAAGTTACATTTTTGCAGTACTGTTTAAACTAGATCATAGGAACACTGTGGACAATTTTCAGCAAGTTGCAACCTTGAAATACAGAAATAAACACTTTTCCATAAACAAGGTCTAAAATCATGTTTGATGCACTCTGTAAGTTACATTTTTGTAGTACTGTTTAAACTAGATTATAGGAACACTGTGGACAATTGTCATCAAGTTGCAACCTTGAAATACAGAAATGAACACTTTTCCATAAACAAGGTCTAAAATCATGTTTGATGCACTCTGTAAGTTACATTTTTGTAGTACTGTTTAAACTAGATTATAGGAACACTGTGGACAATTGTCATCAAGTTGCAACCTTGAAATACAGAAATAAACACTTTTCCATAAACAATGTCTAAAATCATGTTTGATGCACTCTGTAAGTTACATTTTTGCAGTACTGTTTAAACTAGATTATAGGAACACTGTGGACAATTGTCATCAAGTTGCAACCTTGAAATACAGAAATGAACACTTTTCCATAAACAAGGTCTAAAATCATGTTTGATGCACTCTGTAAGTTACATTTTTGCAGTACTGTTTAAACTAGATGATTGGAACACTGTGGACAATTTTCAGCAAGTTGCAACCTTGAAATACAGAAATAAACACTTTTCCATAAACAAGGTCTAAAATCATGTTTGATGCACTCTGTAAGTTACATATTTGCAGTACTGTTTAAACTAGATCATAGGAACACTGTGGACAATGTTCAGCAAGTTGCAACCTTGAAATACAGAAATAAACACTTTTCCATAAACAAGGTCTAAAATCATGTTTGATGCACTCTGTAAGTTACATTTTTGCAGTACTGTTTAAACTAGATCATAGGAACACTGTGGACAATTTTCAGCAAGTTGCAACCTTGAAATACAGAAATGAACACTTTTCCATAAACAAGGTCTAAAATCATGTTTGATGCACTCTGTAAGTTACATTTTTGCAGTACTGTTTAAACTAGATGATAGGAACACTGTGGACAATTTTCAGCAAGTTGCAACCTTGAAATACAGAAATAAACACTTTTCCATAAACAAGGGCTAAAATCATGTTTGATGCACTCTGTAAGTTACATATTTGCAGTACTGTTTAAACTAGATCATAGGAACACTGTGGACAATTTTCAGCAAGTTGCAACCTTGAAATACAGAAATAAACACTTTTCCATAAACAAGGTCTAAAATCATGTTTGATGCACTCTGTAAGTTACATTTTTGCAGTACTGTTTAAACTAGATCATAGGAACACTGTGGACAATTTTCAGCAAGTTGCAACCTTGAAATACAGAAATAAACACTTTTCCATAAACAAGGTCTAAAATCATGTTTGATGCACTCTGTAAGTTACATTTTTGTAGTACTGTTTAAACTAGATTATAGGAACACTGTGGACAATTGTCATCAAGTTGCAACCTTGAAATACAGAAATAAACACTTTTCCATAAACAAGGTCTAAAATCATGTTTGATGCACTCTGTAAGTTACATTTTTGCAGTACTGTTTAAACTAGATGATAGGAACACTGTGGACAATTTTCAGCAAGTTGCAACCTTGAAATACAGAAATAAACACTTTTCCATAAACAAGGCTAAAATCATGTTTGATGCACTCTGTAAGTTACATTTTTGCAGTACTGTTTAAACTAGATCATAGGAACACTGTGGACAATTTTCAGCAAGTTGCAACCTTGAAATACAGAAATAAACACTTTTCCATAAACAAGGTCTAAAATCATGTTTGATGCACTCTGTAAGTTACATTTTTGCAGTACTGTTTAAACTAGATCATAGGAACACCGTGGACAATTTTCAGCAAGTTGCAACCTTGAAATACAGAAATAAACACTTTTCCATAAACAAGGTCTAAAATCATGTTTGATGCACTCTGTAAGTTACATTTTTGTAGTACTGTTTAAACTAGATTATAGGAACACTGTGGACAATTGTCATCAAGTTGCAACCTTGAAATACAGAAATGAACACTTTTCCATAAACAAGGTCTAAAATCATGTTTGATGCACTCTGTAAGTTACATTTTTGTAGTACTGTTTAAACTAGATTATAGGAACACTGTGGACAATTGTCATCAAGTTGCAACCTTGAAATACAGAAATAAACACTTTTCCATAAACAATGTCTAAAATCATGTTTGATGCACTCTGTAAGTTACATTTTTGCAGTACTGTTTAAACTAGATTATAGGAACACTGTGGACAATTGTCATCAAGTTGCAACCTTGAAATACAGAAATGAACACTTTTCCATAAACAAGGTCTAAAATCATGTTTGATGCACTCTGTAAGTTACATTTTTGCAGTACTGTTTAAACTAGATGATTGGAACACTGTGGACAATTTTCAGCAAGTTGCAACCTTGAAATACAGAAATAAACACTTTTCCATAAACAAGGTCTAAAATCATGTTTGATGCACTCTGTAAGTTACATATTTGCAGTACTGTTTAAACTAGATCATAGGAACACTGTGGACAATTTTCAGCAAGTTGCAACCTTGAAATACAGAAATAAACACTTTTCCATAAACAAGGTCTAAAATCATGTTTGATGCACTCTGTAAGTTACATTTTTGCAGTACTGTTTAAACTAGATCATAGGAACACTGTGGACAATTTTCAGCAAGTTGCAACCTTGAAATACAGAAATAAACACTTTTCCATAAACAAGGTCTAAAATCATGTTTGATGCACTCTGTAAGTTACATTTTTGCAGTACTGTTTAAACTAGATGATAGGAACACTGTGGACAATTTTCAGCAAGTTGCAACCTTGAAATACAGAAATAAACACTTTTCCATAAACAAGGTCTAAAATCATGTTTGATGCACTCTGTAAGTTACATTTTGCAGTACTGTTTAAACTAGATTAGGAACACTGTGGACAATTTTCAGCAAGTTGCAACCTTGAAATACAGAAATAAACACTTTTCCATAAACAAGGTCTAAAATCATGTTTGATGCACTCTGTAAGTTACATTTTGCAGTACTGTTTAAACTAGATCATAGGAACACTGTGGACAATTTTCAGCAAGTTGCAACCTTGAAATACAGAAATAAACACTTTTCCATAAACAAGGTCTAAAATCATGTTTGATGCACTCTGTAAGTTACATTTTTGCAGTACTGTTTAAACTAGATCATAGGAACACTGTGGACAATTTTCAGCAAGTTGCAACCTTGAAATACAGAAATGAACACTTTTCCATAAACAAGGTCTAAAATCATGTTTGATGCACTCTGTAAGTTACATTTTTGCAGTACTGTTTAAACTAGATGATAGGAACACTGTGGACAATTTTCAGCAAGTTGCAACCTTGAAATACAGAAATAAACACTTTTCCATAAACAAGGTCTAAAATCATGTTTGATGCACTCTGTAAGTTACATTTTTGCAGTACTGTTTAAACTAGATCATAGGAACACTGTGGACAATTTTCAGCAAGTTGCAACCTTGAAATACAGAAATAAACACTTTTCCATAAACAAGGTCTAAAATCATGTTTGATGCACTCTGTAAGTTACATTTTTGTAGTACTGTTTAAACTAGATTATAGGAACACTGTGGACAATTGTCATCAAGTTGCAACCTTGAAATACAGAAATGAACACTTTTCCATAAACAAGGTCTAAAATCATGTTTGATGCACTCTGTAAGTTATTTTTGTAGTACTGTTTAAACTAGATTATAGGAACACTGTGGACAATTTTCAAGTTGCAACCTTGAAATACAGAAATAAACACTTTTCCATAAACAATGTCTAAAATCATGTTTGATGCACTCTGTAAGTTACATTTTTGCAGTACTGTTTAAACTAGATTATAGGAACACTGTGGACAATTGTCATCAAGTTGCAACCTTGAAATACAGAAATGAACACTTTTCCATAAACAAGGTCTAAAATCATGTTTGATGCACTCTGTAAGTTACATTTTTGCAGTACTGTTTAAACTAGATGATTGGAACACTGTGGACAATTTTCAGCAAGTTGCAACCTTGAAATACAGAAATAAACACTTTTCCATAAACAAGGTCTAAAATCATGTTTGATGCACTCTGTAAGTTACATTTTTGCAGTACTGTTTAAACTAGATCATAGGAACACTGTGGACAATTTTCAGCAAGTTGCAACCTTGAAATACAGAAATAAACACTTTTCCATAAACAAGGTCTAAAATCATGTTTGATGCACTCTGTAAGTTACATATTTGCAGTACTGTTTAAACTAGATCATAGGAACACTGTGGACAATTTTCAGCAAGTTGCAACCTTGAAATACAGAAATAAACACTTTTCCATAAACAAGGTCTAAAATCATGTTTGATGCACTCTGTAAGTTACATTTTTGCAGTACTGTTTAAACTAGATGATAGGAACACTGTGGACAATTTTCAGCAAGTTGCAACCTTGAAATACAGAAATAAACACTTTTCCATAAACAAGGTCTAAAATCATGTTTGATGCACTCTGTAAGTTACATTTTTGCAGTACTGTTTAAACTAGATCATAGGAACACTGTGGACAATTTTCAGCAAGTTGCAACCTTGAAATACAGAAATAAACACTTTTCCATAAACAAGGTCTAAAATCATGTTTGATGCACTCTGTAAGTTACATTTTTGCAGTACTGTTTAAACTAGATGATAGGAACACTGTGGACAATTTTCAGCAAGTTGCAACCTTGAAATACAGAAATAAACACTTTTCCATAAACAAGGTCTAAAATCATGTTTGATGCACTCTGTAAGTTACATTTTTGTAGTACTGTTTAAACTAGATTATAGGAACACTGTGGACAATTGTCATCAAGTTGCAACCTTGAAATACAGAAATAAACACTTTTCCATAAACAAGGTCTAAAATCATGTTTGATGCACTCTGTAAGTTACATTTTTGCAGTACTGTTTAAACTAGATGATAGGAACACTGTGGACAATTTTCAGCAAGTTGCAACCTTGAAATACAGAAATAAACACTTTTCCATAAACAAGGGCTAAAATCATGTTTGATGCACTCTGTAAGTTACATTTTTGCAGTACTGTTTAAACTAGATCATAGGAACACTGTGGACAATTTTCAGCAAGTTGCAACCTTGAAATACAGAAATAAACACTTTTCCATAAACAAGGTCTAAAATCATGTTTGATGCACTCTGTAAGTTACATTTTTGCAGTACTGTTTAAACTAGATCATAGGAACACTGTGGACAATTTTCAGCAAGTTGCAACCTTGAAATACAGAAATAAACACTTTTCCATAAACAAGGCCTAAAATCATGTTTGATGCACTCTGTAAGTTACATTTTTGCAGTACTGTTTAAACTAGATCATAGGAACACTGTGGACAATTTTCAGCAAGTTGCAACCTTGAAATACAGAAATAAACACTTTTCCATAAACAAGGTCTAAAATCATGTTTGATGCACTCTGTAAGTTACATATTTGCAGTACTGTTTAAACTAGATCATAGGAACACTGTGGACAATTTTCAGCAAGTTGCAACCTTGAAATACAGAAATAAACACTTTTCCATAAACAAGGTCTAAAATCATGTTTGATGCACTCTGTAAGTTACATTTTTGCAGTACTGTTTAAACTAGATGATAGGAACACTGTGGACAATTTTCAGCAAGTTGCAACCTTGAAATACAGAAATAAACACTTTTCCATAAACAAGGTCTAAAATCATGTTTGATGCACTCTGTAAGTTACATTTTTGCAGTACTGTTTAAACTAGATGATAGGAACACTGTGGACAATTTTCAGCAAGTTGCAACCTTGAAATACAGAAATAAACACTTTTCCATAAACAAGGTCTAAAATCATGTTTGATGCACTCTGTAAGTTACATTTTGCAGTACTGTTTAAACTAGATCATAGGAACACTGTGGACAATTTTCAGCAAGTTGCAACCTTGAAATACAGAAATAAACACTTTTCCATAAACAAGGTCTAAAATCATGTTTGATGCACTCTGTAAGTTACATTTTTGCAGTACTGTTTAAACTAGATCATAGGAACACTGTGGACAATTTTCAGCAAGTTGCAACCTTGAAATACAGAAATAAACACTTTTCCATAAACAAGGTCTAAAATCATGTTTGATGCACTCTGTAAGTTACATATTTGCAGTACTGTTTAAACTAGATCATAGGAACACTGTGGACAATTTTCAGCAAGTTGCAACCTTGAAATACAGAAATAAACACTTTTCCATAAACAAGGTCTAAAATCATGTTTGATGCACTCTGTAAGTTACATTTTTGCAGTACTGTTTAAACTAGATGATAGGAACACTGTGGACAATTTTCAGCAAGTTGCAACCTTGAAATACAGAAATAAACACTTTTCCATAAACAAGGTCTAAAATCATGTTTGATGCACTCTGTAAGTTACATTTTTGCAGTACTGTTTAAACTAGATCATAGGAACACTGTGGACAATTTTCAGCAAGTTGCAACCTTGAAATACAGAAATAAACACTTTTCCATAAACAAGGTCTAAAATCATGTTTGATGCACTCTGTAAGTTACATTTTTGCAGTACTGTTTAAACTAGATCATAGGAACACTGTGGACAATTTTCAGCAAGTTGCAACCTTGAAATACAGAAATAAACACTTTTCCATAAACAAGGGCTAAAATCATGTTTGATGCACTCTGTAAGTTACATTTTTGCAGTACTGTTTAAACTAGATCATAGGAACACTGTGGACAATTTTCAGCAAGTTGCAACCTTGAAATACAGAAATAAACACTTTTCCATAAACAAGGTCTAAAATCATGTTTGATGCACTCTGTAAGTTACATTTTTGCAGTACTGTTTAAACTAGATCATAGGAACACTGTCTACAATTTTCAGCAAGTTGCAACCTTGAAATACAGAAATAAACACTTTTCCATAAACAAGGTCTAAAATCATGTTTGATGCACTCTGTAAGTTACATATTTGCAGTACTGTTTAAACTAGATCATAGGAACACTGTGGACAATTTTCAGCAAGTTGCAACCTTGAAATACAGAAATAAACACTTTTCCATAAACAAGGTCTAAAATCATGTTTGATGCACTCTGTAAGTTACATTTTTGCAGTACTGTTTAAACTAGATCATAGGAACACTGTGGACAATTTTCAGCAAGTTGCAACCTTGAAATACAGAAATAAACACTTTTCCATAAACAAGGTCTAAAATCATGTTTGATGCACTCTGTAAGTTACATATTTGCAGTACTGTTTAAACTAGATCATAGGAACACTGTGGACAATTTTCAGCAAGTTGCAACCTTGAAATACAGAAATAAACACTTTTCCATAAACAAGGTCTAAAATCATGTTTGATGCACTCTGTAAGTTACATTTTTGTAGTACTGTTTAAACTAGATTATAGGAACACTGTGGACAATTGTCATCAAGTTGCAACCTTGAAATACAGAAATAAACACTTTTCCATAAACAAGGTCTAAAATCATGTTTGATGCACTCTGTAAGTTACATTTTTGCAGTACTGTTTAAACTAGATGATAGGAACACTGTGGACAATTTTCAGCAAGTTGCAACCTTGAAATACAGAAATAAACACTTTTCCATAAACAAGGGCTAAAATCATGTTTGATGCACTCTGTAAGTTACATTTTTGCAGTACTGTTTAAACTAGATCATAGGAACACTGTGGACAATTTTCAGCAAGTTGCAACCTTGAAATACAGAAATAAACACTTTTCCATAAACAAGGTCTAAAATCATGTTTGATGCACTCTGTAAGTTACATTTTTGCAGTACTGTTTAAACTAGATCATAGGAACACTGTGGACAATTTTCAGCAAGTTGCAACCTTGAAATACAGAAATAAACACTTTTCCATAAACAAGGTCTAAAATCATGTTTGATGCACTCTGTAAGTTACATTTTTGCAGTACTGTTTAAACTAGATCATAGGAACACTGTGGACAATTTTCAGCAAGTTGCAACCTTGAAATACAGAAATAAACACTTTTCCATAAACAAGGTCTAAAATCATGTTTGATGCACTCTGTAAGTTACATATTTGCAGTACTGTTTAAACTAGATCATAGGAACACTGTGGACAATTTTCAGCAAGTTGCAACCTTGAAATACAGAAATAAACACTTTTCCATAAACAAGGTCTAAAATCATGTTTGATGCACTCTGTAAGTTACATTTTTGCAGTACTGTTTAAACTAGATGATAGGAACACTGTGGACAATTTTCAACAAGTTGCAACCTTGAAATACAGAAATAAACACTTTTCCATAAACAAGGTCTAAAATCATGTTTGATGCACTCTGTAAGTTACATATTTGCAGTACTGTTTAAACTAGATCATAGGAACACTGTGGACAATTTTCAGCAAGTTGCAACCTTGAAATACAGAAATAAACACTTTTCCATAAACAAGGTCTAAAATCATGTTTGATGCACTCTGTAAGTTACATTTTTGCAGTACTGTTTAAACTAGATCATAGGAACACTGTGGACAATTTTCAGCAAGTTGCAACCTTGAAATACAGAAATGAACACTTTTCCATAAACAAGGTCTAAAATCATGTTTGATGCACTCTGTAAGTTACATTTTTGCAGTACTGTTTAAACTAGATCATAGGAACACCGTGGACAATTTTCAGCAAGTTGCAACCTTGAAATACAGAAATAAACACTTTTCCATAAACAAGGTCTAAAATCATGTTTGATGCACTCTGTAAGTTACATTTTTGTAGTACTGTTTAAACTAGATTATAGGAACACTGTGGACAATTGTCATCAAGTTGCAACCTTGAAATACAGAAATGAACACTTTTCCATAAACAAGGTCTAAAATCATGTTTGATGCACTCTGTAAGTTACATTTTTGTAGTACTGTTTAAACTAGATTATAGGAACACTGTGGACAATTGTCATCAAGTTGCAACCTTGAAATACAGAAATAAACACTTTTCCATAAACAATGTCTAAAATCATGTTTGATGCACTCTGTAAGTTACATTTTTGCAGTACTGTTTAAACTAGATTATAGGAACACTGTGGACAATTGTCATCAAGTTGCAACCTTGAAATACAGAAATGAACACTTTTCCATAAACAAGGTCTAAAATCATGTTTGATGCACTCTGTAAGTTACATTTTTGCAGTACTGTTTAAACTAGATGATAGGAACACTGTGGACAATTTTCAGCAAGTTGCAACCTTGAAATACAGAAATAAACACTTTTCCATAAACAAGGGCTAAAATCATGTTTGATGCACTCTGTAAGTTACATTTTTGCAGTACTGTTTAAACTAGATCATAGGAACACTGTGGACAATTTTCAGCAAGTTGCAACCTTGAAATACAGAAATAAACACTTTTCCATAAACAAGGTCTAAAATCATGTTTGATGCACTCTGTAAGTTACATTTTTGCAGTACTGTTTAAACTAGATCATAGGAACACTGTGGACAATTTTCAGCAAGTTGCAACCTTGAAATACAGAAATAAACACTTTTCCATAAACAAGGTCTAAAATCATGTTTGATGCACTCTGTAAGTTACATTTTTGCAGTACTGTTTAAACTAGATGATAGGAACACTGTGGACAATTTTCAACAAGTTGCAACCTTGAAATACAGAAATAAACACTTTTCCATAAACAAGGTCTAAAATCATGTTTGATGCACTCTGTAAGTTACATATTTGCAGTACTGTTTAAACTAGATCATAGGAACACTGTGGACAATTTTCAGCAAGTTGCAACCTTGAAATACAGAAATAAACACTTTTCCATAAACAAGGTCTAAAATCATGTTTGATGCACTCTGTAAGTTACATTTTTGCAGTACTGTTTAAACTAGATCATAGGAACACTGTGGACAATTTTCAGCAAGTTGCAACCTTGAAATACAGAAATGAACACTTTTCCATAAACAAGGTCTAAAATCATGTTTGATGCACTCTGTAAGTTACATTTTTGTAGTACTGTTTAAACTAGATTATAGGAACACTGTGGACAATTGTCATCAAGTTGCAACCTTGAAATACAGAAATGAACACTTTTCCATAAACAAGGTCTAAAATCATGTTTGATGCACTCTGTAAGTTACATTTTTGTAGTACTGTTTAAACTAGATTATAGGAACACTGTGGACAATTGTCATCAAGTTGCAACCTTGAAATACAGAAATAAACACTTTTCCATAAACAATGTCTAAAATCATGTTTGATGCACTCTGTAAGTTACATTTTTGCAGTACTGTTTAAACTAGATTATAGGAACACTGTGGACAATTGTCATCAAGTTGCAACCTTGAAATACAGAAATGAACACTTTTCCATAAACAAGGTCTAAAATCATGTTTGATGCACTCTGTAAGTTACATTTTTGCAGTACTGTTTAAACTAGATGATAGGAACACTGTGGACAATTTTCAGCAAGTTGCAACCTTGAAATACAGAAATAAACACTTTTCCATAAACAAGGGCTAAAATCATGTTTGATGCACTCTGTAAGTTACATTTTTGCAGTACTGTTTAAACTAGATCATAGGAACACTGTGGACAATTTTCAGCAAGTTGCAACCTTGAAATACAGAAATAAACACTTTTCCATAAACAAGGTCTAAAATCATGTTTGATGCACTCTGTAAGTTACATTTTTGCAGTACTGTTTAAACTAGATCATAGGAACACTGTGGACAATTTTCAGCAAGTTGCAACCTTGAAATACAGAAATAAACACTTTTCCATAAACAAGGGCTAAAATCATGTTTGATGCACTCTGTAAGTTACATTTTTGCAGTACTGTTTAAACTAGATCATAGGAACACTGTGGACAATTTTCAGCAAGTTGCAACCTTGAAATACAGAAATAAACACTTTTCCATAAACAAGGTCTAAAATCATGTTTGATGCACTCTGTAAGTTACATTTTGCAGTACTGTTTAAACTAGATCATAGGAACACTGTCTACAATTTTCAGCAAGTTGCAACCTTGAAATACAGAAATAAACACTTTTCCATAAACAAGGTCTAAAATCATGTTTGATGCACTCTGTAAGTTACATATTTGCAGTACTGTTTAAACTAGATCATAGGAACACTGTGGACAATTTTCAGCAAGTTGCAACCTTGAAATACAGAAATAAACACTTTTCCATAAACAAGGTCTAAAATCATGTTTGATGCACTCTGTAAGTTACATTTTTGCAGTACTGTTTAAACTAGATCATAGGAACACTGTGGACAATTTTCAGCAAGTTGCAACCTTGAAATACAGAAATAAACACTTTTCCATAAACAAGGTCTAAAATCATGTTTGATGCACTCTGTAAGTTACATATTTGCAGTACTGTTTAAACTAGATCATAGGAACACTGTGGACAATTTTCAGCAAGTTGCAACCTTGAAATACAGAAATAAACACTTTTCCATAAACAAGGTCTAAAATCATGTTTGATGCACTCTGTAAGTTACATTTTTGAAGTACTGTTTAAACTAGATTATAGGAACACTGTGGACAATTGTCATCAAGTTGCAACCTTGAAATACAGAAATAAACACTTTTCCATAAACAAGGTCTAAAATCATGTTTGATGCACTCTGTAAGTTACATTTTTGCAGTACTGTTTAAACTAGATGATAGGAACACGGTGGACAATTTTCAGCAAGTTGCAACCTTGAAATACAGAAATAAACACTTTTCCATAAACAAGGGCTAAAATCATGTTTGATGCACTCTGTAAGTTACATTTTTGCAGTACTGTTTAAACTAGATCATAGGAACACTGTGGACAATTTTCAGCAAGTTGCAACCTTGAAATACAGAAATAAACACTTTTCCATAAACAAGGTCTAAAATCATGTTTGATGCACTCTGTAAGTTACATTTTTGCAGTACTGTTTAAACTAGATCATAGGAACACTGTGGACAATTTTCAGCAAGTTGCAACCTTGAAATACAGAAATAAACACTTTTCCATAAACAAGGTCTAAAATCATGTTTGATGCACTCTGTAAGTTACATTTTTGCAGTACTGTTTAAACTAGATCATAGGAACACTGTGGACAATTTTCAGCAAGTTGCAACCTTGAAATACAGAAATAAACACTTTTCCATAAACAAGGTCTAAAATCATGTTTGATGCACTCTGTAAGTTACATATTTGCAGTACTGTTTAAACTAGATCATAGGAACACTGTGGACAATTTTCAGCAAGTTGCAACCTTGAAATACAGAAATAAACACTTTTCCATAAACAAGGTCTAAAATCATGTTTGATGCACTCTGTAAGTTACATTTTTGCAGTACTGTTTAAACTAGATGATAGGAACACTGTGGACAATTTTCAACAAGTTGCAACCTTGAAATACAGAAATAAACACTTTTCCATAAACAAGGTCTAAAATCATGTTTGATGCACTCTGTAAGTTACATATTTGCAGTACTGTTTAAACTAGATCATAGGAACACTGTGGACAATTTTCAGCAAGTTGCAACCTTGAAATACAGAAATAAACACTTTTCCATAAACAAGGTCTAAAATCATGTTTGATGCACTCTGTAAGTTACATTTTTGCAGTACTGTTTAAACTAGATCATAGGAACACTGTGGACAATTTTCAGCAAGTTGCAACCTTGAAATACAGAAATGAACACTTTTCCATAAACAAGGTCTAAAATCATGTTTGATGCACTCTGTAAGTTACATTTTTGCAGTACTGTTTAAACTAGATCATAGGAACACCGTGGACAATTTTCAGCAAGTTGCAACCTTGAAATACAGAAATAAACACTTTTCCATAAACAAGGTCTAAAATCATGTTTGATGCACTCTGTAAGTTACATATTTGCAGTACTGTTTAAACTAGATCATAGGAACACTGTGGACAATTTTCAGCAAGTTGCAACCTTGAAATACAGAAATAAACACTTTTCCATAAACAAGGGCTAAAATCATGTTTGATGCACTCTGTAAGTTACATTTTTGCAGTACTGTTTAAACTAGATCATAGGAACACTGTGGACAATTTTCAGCAAGTTGCAACCTTGAAATACAGAAATAAACACTTTTCCATAAACAAGGTCTAAAATCATGTTTGATGCACTCTGTAAGTTACATTTTTGCAGTACTGTTTAAACTAGATCATAGGAACACTGTCTACAATTTTCAGCAAGTTGCAACCTTGAAATACAGAAATAAACACTTTTCCATAAACAAGGTCTAAAATCATGTTTGATGCACTCTGTAAGTTACATATTTGCAGTACTGTTTAAACTAGATCATAGGAACACTGTGGACAATTTTCAGCAAGTTGCAACCTTGAAATACAGAAATAAACACTTTTCCATAAACAAGGTCTAAAATCATGTTTGATGCACTCTGTAAGTTACATTTTTGCAGTACTGTTTAAACTAGATCATAGGAACACTGTGGACAATTTTCAGCAAGTTGCAACCTTGAAATACAGAAATAAACACTTTTCCATAAACAAGGTCTAAAATCATGTTTGATGCACTCTGTAAGTTACATATTTGCAGTACTGTTTAAACTAGATCATAGGAACACTGTGGACAATTTTCAGCAAGTTGCAACCTTGAAATACAGAAATAAACACTTTTCCATAAACAAGGTCTAAAATCATGTTTGATGCACTCTGTAAGTTACATTTTTGTAGTACTGTTTAAACTAGATTATAGGAACACTGTGGACAATTGTCATCAAGTTGCAACCTTGAAATACAGAAATAAACACTTTTCCATAAACAAGGTCTAAAATCATGTTTGATGCACTCTGTAAGTTACATTTTTGCAGTACTGTTTAAACTAGATGATAGGAACACTGTGGACAATTTTCAGCAAGTTGCAACCTTGAAATACAGAAATAAACACTTTTCCATAAACAAGGGCTAAAATCATGTTTGATGCACTCTGTAAGTTACATTTTTGCAGTACTGTTTAAACTAGATCATAGGAACACTGTGGACAATTTTCAGCAAGTTGCAACCTTGAAATACAGAAATAAACACTTTTCCATAAACAAGGTCTAAAATCATGTTTGATGCACTCTGTAAGTTACATTTTTGCAGTACTGTTTAAACTAGATCATAGGAACACTGTGGACAATTTTCAGCAAGTTGCAACCTTGAAATACAGAAATAAACACTTTTCCATAAACAAGGTCTAAAATCATGTTTGATGCACTCTGTAAGTTACATTTTTGCAGTACTGTTTAAACTAGATCATAGGAACACTGTGGACAATTTTCAGCAAGTTGCAACCTTGAAATACAGAAATAAACACTTTTCCATAAACAAGGTCTAAAATCATGTTTGATGCACTCTGTAAGTTACATATTTGCAGTACTGTTTAAACTAGATCATAGGAACACTGTGGACAATTTTCAGCAAGTTGCAACCTTGAAATACAGAAATAAACACTTTTCCATAAACAAGGTCTAAAATCATGTTTGATGCACTCTGTAAGTTACATTTTTGCAGTACTGTTTAAACTAGATGATAGGAACACTGTGGACAATTTTCAACAAGTTGCAACCTTGAAATACAGAAATAAACACTTTTCCATAAACAAGGTCTAAAATCATGTTTGATGCACTCTGTAAGTTACATATTTGCAGTACTGTTTAAACTAGATCATAGGAACACTGTGGACAATTTTCAGCAAGTTGCAACCTTGAAATACAGAAATAAACACTTTTCCATAAACAAGGTCTAAAATCATGTTTGATGCACTCTGTAAGTTACATTTTTGCAGTACTGTTTAAACTAGATCATAGGAACACTGTGGACAATTTTCAGCAAGTTGCAACCTTGAAATACAGAAATGAACACTTTTCCATAAATCATGTTTGATGCACTCTGTAAGTTACATTTTTGCAGTACTGTTTAAACTAGATCATAGGAACACCGTGGACAATTTTCAGCAAGTTGCAACCTTGAAATACAGAAATAAACACTTTTCCATAAACAAGGTCTAAAATCATGTTTGATGCACTCTGTAAGTTACATTTTTGTAGTACTGTTTAAACTAGATTATAGGAACACTGTGGACAATTGTCATCAAGTTGCAACCTTGAAATACAGAAATGAACACTTTTCCATAAACAAGGTCTAAAATCATGTTTGATGCACTCTGTAAGTTACATTTTTGTAGTACTGTTTAAACTAGATTATAGGAACACTGTGGACAATTGTCATCAAGTTGCAACCTTGAAATACAGAAATGAACACTTTTCCATAAACAAGGTCTAAAATCATGTTTGATGCACTCTGTAAGTTACATTTTTGCAGTACTGTTTAAACTAGATGATAGGAACACTGTGGACAATTTTCAGCAAGTTGCAACCTTGAAATACAGAAATAAACACTTTTCCATAAACAAGGGCTAAAATCATGTTTGATGCACTCTGTAAGTTACATTTTTGCAGTACTGTTTAAACTAGATCATAGGAACACTGTGGACAATTTTCAGCAAGTTGCAACCTTGAAATACAGAAATAAACACTTTTCCATAAACAAGGGCTAAAATCATGTTTGATGCACTCTGTAAGTTACATTTTTGCAGTACTGTTTAAACTAGATCATAGGAACACTGTGGACAATTTTCAGCAAGTTGCAACCTTGAAATACAGAAATAAACACTTTTCCATAAACAAGGTCTAAAATCATGTTTGATGCACTCTGTAAGTTACATTTTTGCAGTACTGTTTAAACTAGATCATAGGAACACTGTGGACAATTTTCAGCAAGTTGCAACCTTGAAATACAGAAATAAACACTTTTCCATAAACAAGGGCTAAAATCATGTTTGATGCACTCTGTAAGTTACATTTTTGCAGTACTGTTTAAACTAGATCATAGGAACACTGTGGACAATTTTCAGCAAGTTGCAACCTTGAAATACAGAAATAAACACTTTTCCATAAACAAGGTCTAAAATCATGTTTGATGCACTCTGTAAGTTACATTTTTGCAGTACTGTTTAAACTAGATCATAGGAACACTGTCTACAATTTTCAGCAAGTTGCAACCTTGAAATACAGAAATAAACACTTTTCCATAAACAAGGTCTAAAATCATGTTTGATGCACTCTGTAAGTTACATATTTGCAGTACTGTTTAAACTAGATCATAGAACACTGTGGACAATTTTCAGCAAGTTGCAACCTTGAAATACAGAAATAAACACTTTTCCATAAACAAGGTCTAAAATCATGTTTGATGCACTCTGTAAGTTACATTTTTGCAGTACTGTTTAAACTAGATCATAGGAACACTGTGGACAATTTTCAGCAAGTTGCAACCTTGAAATACAGAAATGAACACTTTTCCATAAACAAGGTCTAAAATCATGTTTGATGCACTCTGTAAGTTACATTTTTGCAGTACTGTTTAAACTAGATCATAGGAACACCGTGGACAATTTTCAGCAAGTTGCAACCTTGAAATACAGAAATAAACACTTTTCCATAAACAAGGTCTAAAATCATGTTTGATGCACTCTGTAAGTTACATTTTTGTAGTACTGTTTAAACTAGATTATAGGAACACTGTGGACAATTGTCATCAAGTTGCAACCTTGAAATACAGAAATGAACACTTTTCCATAAACAAGGTCTAAAATCATGTTTGATGCACTCTGTAAGTTACATTTTTGTAGTACTGTTTAAACTAGATTATAGGAACACTGTGGACAATTGTCATCAAGTTGCAACCTTGAAATACAGAAATAAACACTTTTCCATAAACAATGTCTAAAATCATGTTTGATGCACTCTGTAAGTTACATTTTTGCAGTACTGTTTAAACTAGATTATAGGAACACTGTGGACAATTGTCATCAAGTTGCAACCTTGAAATACAGAAATGAACACTTTTCCATAAACAAGGTCTAAAATCATGTTTGATGCACTCTGTAAGTTACATTTTTGCAGTACTGTTTAAACTAGATGATAGGAACACTGTGGACAATTTTCAGCAAGTTGCAACCTTGAAATACAGAAATAAACACTTTTCCATAAACAAGGGCTAAAATCATGTTTGATGCACTCTGTAAGTTACATTTTTGCAGTACTGTTTAAACTAGATCATAGGAACACTGTGGACAATTTTCAGCAAGTTGCAACCTTGAAATACAGAAATAAACACTTTTCCATAAACAAGGGCTAAAATCATGTTTGATGCACTCTGTAAGTTACATTTTTGCAGTACTGTTTAAACTAGATCATAGGAACACTGTGGACAATTTTCAGCAAGTTGCAACCTTGAAATACAGAAATAAACACTTTTCCATAAACAAGGTCTAAAATCATGTTTGATGCACTCTGTAAGTTACATTTTTGCAGTACTGTTTAAACTAGATCATAGGAACACTGTGGACAATTTTCAGCAAGTTGCAACCTTGAAATACAGAAATAAACACTTTTCCATAAACAAGGGCTAAAATCATGTTTGATGCACTCTGTAAGTTACATTTTTGCAGTACTGTTTAAACTAGATCATAGGAACACTGTGGACAATTTTCAGCAAGTTGCAACCTTGAAATACAGAAATAAACACTTTTCCATAAACAAGGTCTAAAATCATGTTTGATGCACTCTGTAAGTTACATTTTTGCAGTACTGTTTAAACTAGATCATAGGAACACTGTCTACAATTTTCAGCAAGTTGCAACCTTGAAATACAGAAATAAACACTTTTCCATAAACAAGGTCTAAAATCATGTTTGATGCACTCTGTAAGTTACATATTTGCAGTACAGTTTAAACTAGATCATAGGAACACTGTGGACAATTTTCAGCAAGTTGCAACCTTGAAATACAGAAATAAACACTTTTCCATAAACAAGGTCTAAAATCATGTTTGATGCACTCTGTAAGTTACATTTTTGCAGTACTGTTTAAACTAGATCATAGGAACACTGTGGACAATTTTCAGCAAGTTGCAACCTTGAAATACAGAAATAAACACTTTTCCATAAACAAGGTCTAAAATCATGTTTGATGCACTCTGTAAGTTACATATTTGCAGTACTGTTTAAACTAGATCATAGGAACACTGTGGACAATTTTCAGCAAGTTGCAACCTTGAAATACAGAAATAAACACTTTTCCATAAACAAGGTCTAAAATCATGTTTGATGCACTCTGTAAGTTACATTTTTGTAGTACTGTTTAAACTAGATTATAGGAACACTGTGGACAATTGTCATCAAGTTGCAACCTTGAAATACAGAAATAAACACTTTTCCATAAACAAGGTCTAAAATCATGTTTGATGCACTCTGTAAGTTACATTTTTGCAGTACTGTTTAAACTAGATGATAGGAACACTGTGGACAATTTTCAGCAAGTTGCAACCTTGAAATACAAAAATAAACACTTTTCCATAAACAAGGTCTAAAATCATGTTTGATGCACTCTGTAAGTTACATTTTTGCAGTACTGTTTAAACTAGATCATAGGAACACTGTGGACAATTTTCAGCAAGTTGCAACCTTGAAATACAGAAATAAACACTTTTCCATAAACAAGGTCTAAAATCATGTTTGATGCACTCTGTAAGTTACATATTTGCAGTACTGTTTAAACTAGATCATAGGAACACTGTGGACAATTTTCAGCAAGTTGCAACCTTGAAATACAGAAATAAACACTTTTCCATAAACAAGGTCTAAAATCATGTTTGATGCACTCTGTAAGTTACATTTTTGCAGTACTGTTTAAACTAGATGATAGGAACACTGTGGACAATTTTCAGCAAGTTGCAACCTTGAAATACAGAAATAAACACTTTTCCATAAACAAGGTCTAAAATCATGTTTGATGCACTCTGTAAGTTACATTTTTGCAGTACTGTTTAAACTAGATCATAGGAACACTGTGGACAATTTTCAGCAAGTTGCAACCTTGAAATACAGAAATAAACACTTTTCCATAAACAAGGGCTAAAATCATGTTTGATGCACTCTGTAAGTTACATTTTGCAGTACTGTTTAAACTAGATCATAGGAACACTGTGGACAATTTTCAGCAAGTTGCAACCTTGAAATACAGAAATAAACACTTTTCCATAAACAAGGTCTAAAATCATGTTTGATGCACTCTGTAAGTTACATTTTTGCAGTACTGTTTAAACTAGATCATAGGAACACTGTCTACAATTTTCAGCAAGTTGCAACCTTGAAATACAGAAATAAACACTTTTCCATAAACAAGGTCTAAAATCATGTTTGATGCACTCTGTAAGTTACATATTTGCAGTACAGTTTAAACTAGATCATAGGAACACTGTGGACAATTTTCAGCAAGTTGCAACCTTGAAATACAGAAATAAACACTTTTCCATAAACAAGGTCTAAAATCATGTTTGATGCACTCTGTAAGTTACATTTTTGCAGTACTGTTTAAACTAGATCATAGGAACACTGTGGACAATTTTCAGCAAGTTGCAACCTTGAAATACAGAAATAAACACTTTTCCATAAACAAGGTCTAAAATCATGTTTGATGCACTCTGTAAGTTACATATTTGCAGTACTGTTTAAACTAGATCATAGGAACACTGTGGACAATTTTCAGCAAGTTGCAACCTTGAAATACAGAAATAAACACTTTTCCATAAACAAGGTCTAAAATCATGTTTGATGCACTCTGTAAGTTACATTTTTGTAGTACTGTTTAAACTAGATTATAGGAACACTGTGGACAATTGTCATCAAGTTGCAACCTTGAAATACAGAAATAAACACTTTTCCATAAACAAGGTCTAAAATCATGTTTGATGCACTCTGTAAGTTACATTTTTGCAGTACTGTTTAAACTAGATGATAGGAACACTGTGGACAATTTTCAGCAAGTTGCAACCTTGAAATACAAAAATAAACACTTTTCCATAAACAAGGTCTAAAATCATGTTTGATGCACTCTGTAAGTTACATTTTTGCAGTACTGTTTAAACTAGATCATAGGAACACTGTGGACAATTTTCAGCAAGTTGCAACCTTGAAATACAGAAATAAACACTTTTCCATAAACAAGGTCTAAAATCATGTTTGATGCACTCTGTAAGTTACATATTTGCAGTACTGTTTAAACTAGATCATAGGAACACTGTGGACAATTTTCAGCAAGTTGCAACCTTGAAATACAGAAATAAACACTTTTCCATAAACAAGGTCTAAAATCATGTTTGATGCACTCTGTAAGTTACATTTTTGCAGTACTGTTTAAACTAGATGATAGGAACACTGTGGACAATTTTCAACAAGTTGCAACCTTGAAATACAGAAATAAACACTTTTCCATAAACAAGGTCTAAAATCATGTTTGATGCACTCTGTAAGTTACATATTTGCAGTACTGTTTAAACTAGATCATAGGAACACTGTGGACAATTTTCAGCAAGTTGCAACCTTGAAATACAGAAATAAACACTTTTCCATAAACAAGGTCTAAAATCATGTTTGATGCACTCTGTAAGTTACATTTTTGCAGTACTGTTTAAACTAGATCATAGGAACACTGTGGACAATTTTCAGCAAGTTGCAACCTTGAAATACAGAAATGAACACTTTTCCATAAACAAGGTCTAAAATCATGTTTGATGCACTCTGTAAGTTACATTTTTGCAGAACTGTTTAAACTAGATCATAGGAACACCGTGGACAATTTTCAGC
This sequence comes from Oncorhynchus keta, assembly GCF_023373465.1. NCBI lineage: Eukaryota > Metazoa > Chordata > Actinopteri > Salmoniformes > Salmonidae > Oncorhynchus > Oncorhynchus keta. Next base: position 106,773 of record NW_026289185.1, read on the forward strand.
AAGTTGCAACCTTGAAATACAGAAATAAACACTTTTCCATAAACAAGGTCTAAAATCATGTTTGATGCACTCTGTAAGTTACATTTTTGTAGTACTGTTTAAACTAGATTATAGGAACACTGTGGACAATTGTCATCAAGTTGCAACCTTGAAATACAGAAATGAACACTTTTCCATAAACAAGGTCTAAAATCATGTTTGATGCACTCTGTAAGTTACATTTTTGTAGTACTGTTTAAACTAGATTATAGGAACACTGTGGACAATTGTCATCAAGTTGCAACCTTGAAATACAGAAATAAACACTTTTCCATAAACAATGTCTAAAATCATGTTTGATGCACTCTGTAAGTTACATTTTTGCAGTACTGTTTAAACTAGATTATAGGAACACTGTGGACAATTGTCATCAAGTTGCAACCTTGAAATACAGAAATGAACACTTTTCCATAAACAAGGTCTAAAATCATGTTTGATGCACTCTGTAAGTTACATTTTTGCAGTACTGTTTAAACTAGATGATAGGAACACTGTGGACAATTTTCAGCAAGTTGCAACCTTGAAATACAGAAATAAACACTTTTCCATAAACAAGGGCTAAAATCATGTTTGATGCACTCTGTAAGTTACATTTTTGCAGTACTGTTTAAACTAGATCATAGGAACACTGTGGACAATTTTCAGCAAGTTGCAACCTTGAAATACAGAAATAAACACTTTTCCATAAACAAGGTCTAAAATCATGTTTGATGCACTCTGTAAGTTACATTTTTGCAGTACTGTTTAAACTAGATGATAGGAACACTGTGGACAATTTTCAACAAGTTGCAACCTTGAAATACAGAAATAAACACTTTTCCATAAACAAGGTCTAAAATCATGTTTGATGCACTCTGTAAGTTACATATTTGCAGTACTGTTTAAACTAGATCATAGGAACACTGTGGACAATTTTCAGCAAGTTGCAACCTTGAAATACAGAAATAAACACTTTTCCATAAACAAGGTCTAAAATCATGTTTGATGCACTCTGTAAGTTACATTTTTGCAGTACTGTTTAAACTAGATCATAGGAACACTGTGGACAATTTTCAGCAAGTTGCAACCTTGAAATACAGAAATGAACACTTTTCCATAAACAAGGTCTAAAATCATGTTTGATGCACTCTGTAAGTTACATTTTTGTAGTACTGTTTAAACTAGATTATAGGAACACTGTGGACAATTGTCATCAAGTTGCAACCTTGAAATACAGAAATGAACACTTTTCCATAAACAAGGTCTAAAATCATGTTTGATGCACTCTGTAAGTTACATTTTTGTAGTACTGTTTAAACTAGATTATAGGAACACTGTGGACAATTGTCATCAAGTTGCAACCTTGAAATACAGAAATAAACACTTTTCCATAAACAATGTCTAAAATCATGTTTGATGCACTCTGTAAGTTACATTTTTGCAGTACTGTTTAAACTAGATTATAGGAACACTGTGGACAATTGTCATCAAATTGCAACCTTGAAATACAGAAATGAACACTTTTCCATAAACAAGGTCTAAAATCATGTTTGATGCACTCTGTAAGTTACATTTTTGCAGTACTGTTTAAACTAGATGATAGGAACACTGTGGACAATTTTCAGCAAGTTGCAACCTTGAAATACAGAAATAAACACTTTTCCATAAACAAGGGCTAAAATCATGTTTGATGCACTCTGTAAGTTACATTTTTGCAGTACTGTTTAAACTAGATCATAGGAACACTGTGGACAATTTTCAGCAAGTTGCAACCTTGAAATACAGAAATAAACACTTTTCCATAAACAAGGTCTAAAATCATGTTTGATGCACTCTGTAAGTTACATTTTTGCAGTACTGTTTAAACTAGATCATAGGAACACTGTGGACAATTTTCAGCAAGTTGCAACCTTGAAATACAGAAATAAACACTTTTCCATAAACAAGGGCTAAAATCATGTTTGATGCACTCTGTAAGTTACATTTTTGCAGTACTGTTTAAACTAGATCATAGGAACACTGTGGACAATTTTCAGCAAGTTGCAACCTTGAAATACAGAAATAAACACTTTTCCATAAACAAGGTCTAAAATCATGTTTGATGCACTCTGTAAGTTACATTTTTGCAGTACTGTTTAAACTAGATCATAGGAACACTGTCTACAATTTTCAGCAAGTTGCAACCTTGAAATACAGAAATAAACACTTTTCCATAAACAAGGTCTAAAATCATGTTTGATGCACTCTGTAAGTTACATTTTTGCAGTACTGTTTAAACTAGATCATAGGAACACTGTGGACAATTTTCAGCAAGTTGCAACCTTGAAATACAGAAATGAACACTTTTCCATAAACAAGGTCTAAAATCATGTTTGATGCACTCTGTAAGTTACATTTTTGTAGTACTGTTTAAACTAGATTATAGGAACACTGTGGACAATTGTCATCAAGTTGCAACCTTGAAATACAGAAATGAACACTTTTCCATAAACAAGGTCTAAAATCATGTTTGATGCACTCTGTAAGTTACATTTTTGTAGTACTGTTTAAACTAGATTATAGGAACACTGTGGACAATTGTCATCAAGTTGCAACCTTGAAATACAGAAATAAACACTTTTCCATAAACAATGTCTAAAATCATGTTTGATGCACTCTGTAAGTTACATTTTTGCAGTACTGTTTAAACTAGATTATAGGAACACTGTGGACAATTGTCATCAAATTGCAACCTTGAAATACAGAAATGAACACTTTTCCATAAACAAGGTCTAAAATCATGTTTGATGCACTCTGTAAGTTACATTTTTGCAGTACTGTTTAAACTAGATGATAGGAACACTGTGGACAATTTTCAGCAAGTTGCAACCTTGAAATACAGAAATAAACACTTTTCCATAAACAAGGGCTAAAATCATGTTTGATGCACTCTGTAAGTTACATTTTTGCAGTACTGTTTAAACTAGATCATAGGAACACTGTGGACAATTTTCAGCAAGTTGCAACCTTGAAATACAGAAATAAACACTTTTCCATAAACAAGGTCTAAAATCATGTTTGATGCACTCTGTAAGTAACATTTTTGCAGTACTGTTTAAACTAGATCATAGGAACACTGTGGACAATTTTCAGCAAGTTGCAACCTTGAAATACAGAAATAAACACTTTTCCATAAACAAGGGCTAAAATCATGTTTGATGCACTCTGTAAGTTACATTTTTGCAGTACTGTTTAAACTAGATCATAGGAACACTGTGGACAATTTTCAGCAAGTTGCAACCTTGAAATACAGAAATAAACACTTTTCCATAAACAAGGTCTAAAATCATGTTTGATGCACTCTGTAAGTTACATTTTTGCAGTACTGTTTAAACTAGATCATAGGAACACTGTCTACAATTTTCAGCAAGTTGCAACCTTGAAATACAGAAATAAACACTTTTCCATAAACAAGGTCTAAAATCATGTTTGATGCACTCTGTAAGTTACATTTTTGCAGTACTGTTTAAACTAGATCATAGGAACACTGTGGACAATTTTCAGCAAGTTGCAACCTTGAAATACAGAAATGAACACTTTTCCATAAACAAGGTCTAAAATCATGTTTGATGCACTCTGTAAGTTACATTTTTGTAGTACTGTTTAAACTAGATTATAGGAACACTGTGGACAATTGTCATCAAGTTGCAACCTTGAAATACAGAAATGAACACTTTTCCATAAACAAGGTCTAAAATCATGTTTGATGCACTCTGTAAGTTACATTTTTGTAGTACTGTTTAAACTAGATTATAGGAACACTGTGGACAATTGTCATCAAGTTGCAACCTTGAAATACAGAAATAAACACTTTTCCATAAACAATGTCTAAAATCATGTTTGATGCACTCTGTAAGTTACATTTTTGCAGTACTGTTTAAAACTAGATTATAGGAACACTGTGGACAATTGTCATCAAATTGCAACCTTGAAATACAGAAATGAACACTTTTCCATAAACAAGGTCTAAAATCATGTTTGATGCACTCTGTAAGTTACATTTTTGCAGTACTGTTTAAACTAGATGATAGGAACACTGTGGACAATTTTCAGCAAGTTGCAACCTTGAAATACAGAAATAAACACTTTTCCATAAACAAGGGCTAAAATCATGTTTGATGCACTCTGTAAGTTACATTTTTGCAGTACTGTTTAAACTAGATCATAGGAACACTGTGGACAATTTTCAGCAAGTTGCAACCTTGAAATACAGAAATAAACACTTTTCCATAAACAAGGTCTAAAATCATGTTTGATGCACTCTGTAAGTTACATTTTTGCAGTACTGTTTAAACTAGATCATAGGAACACTGTGGACAATTTTCAGCAAGTTGCAACCTTGAAATACAGAAATAAACACTTTTCCATAAACAAGGGCTAAAATCATGTTTGATGCACTCTGTAAGTTACATTTTTGCAGTACTGTTTAAACTAGATCATAGGAACACTGTGGACAATTTTCAGCAAGTTGCAACCTTGAAATACAGAAATAAACACTTTTCCATAAACAAGGTCTAAAATCATGTTTGATGCACTCTGTAAGTTACATTTTTGCAGTACTGTTTAAACTAGATCATAGGAACACTGTCTACAATTTTCAGCAAGTTGCAACCTTGAAATACAGAAATAAACACTTTTCCATAAACAAGGTCTAAAATCATGTTTGATGCACTCTGTAAGTTACATATTTGCAGTACTGTTTAAACTAGATCATAGGAACACTGTGGACAATTTTCAGCAAGTTGCAACCTTGAAATACAGAAATAAACACTTTTCCATAAACAAGGTCTAAAATCATGTTTGATGCACTCTGTAAGTTACATTTTTGCAGTACTGTTTAAACTAGATCATAGGAACACTGTGGACAATTTTCAGCAAGTTGCAACCTTGAAATACAGAAATAAACACTTTTCCATAAACAAGGTCTAAAATCATGTTTGATGCACTCTGTAAGTTACATATTTGCAGTACTGTTTAAACTAGATCATAGGAACACTGTGGACAATTTTCAGCAAGTTGCAACCTTGAAATACAGAAATAAACACTTTTCCATAAACAAGGTCTAAAATCATGTTTGATGCACTCTGTAAGTTACATTTTTGCAGTACTGTTTAAACTAGATCATAGGAACACTGTGGACAATTTTCAGCAAGTTGCAACCTTGAAATACAGAAATAAACACTTTTCCATAAACAAGGTCTAAAATCATGTTTGATGCACTCTGTAAGTTACATTTTTGTAGTACTGTTTAAACTAGATTATAGGAACACTGTGGACAATTGTCATCAAGTTGCAACCTTGAAATACAGAAATAAACACTTTTCCATAAACAATGTCTAAAATCATGTTTGATGCACTCTGTAAGTTACATTTTTGCAGTACTGTTTAAACTAGATGATAGGAACACTGTGGACAATTTTCAGCAAGTTGCAACCTTGAAATACAGAAATAAACACTTTTCCATAAACAAGGTCTAAAATCATGTTTGATGCACTCTGTAAGTTACATTTTTGCAGTACTGTTTAAACTAGATGATAGGAACACTGTGGACAATTTTCAGCAAGTTGCAACCTTGAAATACAGAAATAAACACTTTTCCATAAACAAGGTCTAAAATCATGTTTGATGCACTCTGTAAGTTATATATTTGCAGTACTGTTTAAACTAGATTATAGGAACACTGTGGACAATTTTCAGCAAGTTGCAACCTTGAAATACAGAAATAAACACTTTTCCATAAACAAGGTCTAAAATCATGTTTGATGCACTCTGTAAGTTACATTTTTGCAGTACTGTTTAAACTAGATCATAGGAACACTGTGGACAATTTTCAGCAAGTTGCAACCTTGAAAAACAGAAATAAACACTTTTCCATAAACAAGGTCTAAAATCATGTTTGATGCACTCTGTAAGTTACATTTTTGTAGTACTGTTTAAACTAGATTATAGGAACACTGTGGACAATTGTCATCAAGTTGCAACCTTGAAATACAGAAATAAACACTTTTCCATAAACAAGGTCTAAAATCATGTTTGATGCACTCTGTAAGTTACATTTTTGCAGTACTGTTTAAACTAGATGATAGGAACACTGTGGACAATTTTCAGCAAGTTGCAACCTTGAAATACAGAAATAAACACTTTTCCATAAACAAGGGCTAAAATCATGTTTGATGCACTCTGTAAGTTACATTTTTGCAGTACTGTTTAAACTAGATCATAGGAACACTGTGGACAATTTTCAGCAAGTTGCAACCTTGAAATACAGAAATAAACACTTTTCCATAAACAAGGTCTAAAATCATGTTTGATGCACTCTGTAAGTTACATTTTTGCAGTACTGTTTAAACTAGATCATAGGAACACTGTGGACAATTTTCAGCAAGTTGCAACCTTGAAATACAGAAATAAACACTTTTCCATAAACAAGGTCTAAAATCATGTTTGATGCACTCTGTAAGTTACATTTTTGCAGTACTGTTTAAACTAGATCATAGGAACACTGTGGACAATTTTCAGCAAGTTGCAACCTTGAAATACAGAAATAAACACTTTTCCATAAACAAGGTCTAAAATCATGTTTGATGCACTCTGTAAGTTACATATTTGCAGTACTGTTTAAACTAGATCATAGGAACACTGTGGACAATTTTCAGCAAGTTGCAACCTTGAAATACAGAAATAAACACTTTTCCATAAACAAGGTCTAAAATCATGTTTGATGCACTCTGTAAGTTACATTTTTGCAGTACTGTTTAAACTAGATCATAGGAACACTGTGGACAATTTTCAGCAAGTTGCAACCTTGAAATACAGAAATGAACACTTTTCCATAAACAAGGTCTAAAATCATGTTTGATGCACTCTGTAAGTTACATTTTTGCAGTACTGTTTAAACTAGATCATAGGAACACCGTGGACAATTTTCAGCAAGTTGCAACCTTGAAATACAGAAATAAACACTTTTCCATAAACAAGGTCTAAAATCATGTTTGATGCACTCTGTAAGTTACATATTTGCAGTACTGTTTAAACTAGATCATAGGAACACTGTGGACAATTGTCATCAAGTTGCAACCTTGAAATACAGAAATAAACACTTTTCCATAAACAAGGTCTAAAATCATGTTTGATGCACTCTGTAAGTTACATTTTTGCAGTACTGTTTAAACTAGATGATAGGAACACTGTGGACAATTTTCAGCAAGTTGCAACCTTGAAATACAGAAATAAACACTTTTCCATAAACAAGGGCTAAAATCATGTTTGATGCACTCTGTAAGTTACATTTTTGCAGTACTGTTTAAACTAGATCATAGGAACACTGTGGACAATTTTCAGCAAGTTGCAACCTTGAAATACAGAAATAAACACTTTTCCATAAACAAGGTCTAAAATCATGTTTGATGCACTCTGTAAGTTACATTTTTGCAGTACTGTTTAAACTAGATCATAGGAACACTGTGGACAATTTTCAGCAAGTTGCAACCTTGAAATACAGAAATAAACACTTTTCCATAAACAAGGTCTAAAATCATGTTTGATGCACTCTGTAAGTTACATTTTTGCAGTACTGTTTAAACTAGATCATAGGAACACTGTGGACAATTTTCAGCAAGTTGCAACCTTGAAATACAGAAATAAACACTTTTCCATAAACAAGGTCTAAAATCATGTTTGATGCACTCTGTAAGTTACATATTTGCAGTACTGTTTAAACTAGATCATAGGAACACTGTGGACAATTTTCAGCAAGTTGCAACCTTGAAATACAGAAATAAACACTTTTCCATAAACAAGGTCTAAAATCATGTTTGATGCACTCTGTAAGTTACATTTTTGTAGTACTGTTTAAACTAGATTATAGGAACACTGTGGACAATTGTCATCAAGTTGCAACCTTGAAATACAGAAATAAACACTTTTCCATAAACAATGTCTAAAATCATGTTTGATGCACTCTGTAAGTTACATTTTTGCAGTACTGTTTAAACTAGATGATAGGAACACTGTGGACAATTTTCAGCAAGTTGCAACCTTGAAATACAGAAATAAACACTTTTCCATAAACAAGGTCTAAAATCATGTTTGATGCACTCTGTAAGTTACATTTTTGCAGTACTGTTTAAACTAGATGATAGGAACACTGTGGACAATTTTCAGCAAGTTGCAACCTTGAAATACAGAAATAAACACTTTTCCATAAACAAGGTCTAAAATCATGTTTGATGCACTCTGTAAGTTACATATTTGCAGTACTGTTTAAACTAGATTATAGGAACACTGTGGACAATTTTCAGCAAGTTGCAACCTTGAAATACAGAAATAAACACTTTTCCATAAACAAGGTCTAAAATCATGTTTGATGCACTCTGTAAGTTACATTTTTGCAGTACTGTTTAAACTAGATCATAGGAACACTGTGGACAATTTTCAGCAAGTTGCAACCTTGAAAAACAGAAATAAACACTTTTCCATAAACAAGGTCTAAAATCATGTTTGATGCACTCTGTAAGTTACATTTTTGTAGTACTGTTTAAACTAGATTATAGGAACACTGTGGACAATTGTCATCAAGTTGCAACCTTGAAATACAGAAATAAACACTTTTCCATAAACAAGGTCTAAAATCATGTTTGATGCACTCTGTAAGTTACATTTTTGCAGTACTGTTTAAACTAGATGATAGGAACACTGTGGACAATTTTCAGCAAGTTGCAACCTTGAAATACAGAAATAAACACTTTTCCATAAACAAGGGCTAAAATCATGTTTGATGCACTCTGTAAGTTACATTTTTGCAGTACTGTTTAAACTAGATCATAGGAACACTGTGGACAATTTTCAGCAAGTTGCAACCTTGAAATACAGAAATAAACACTTTTCCATAAACAAGGTCTAAAATCATGTTTGATGCACTCTGTAAGTTACATTTTTGCAGTACTGTTTAAACTAGATCATAGGAACACTGTGGACAATTTTCAGCAAGTTGCAACCTTGAAATACAGAAATAAACACTTTTCCATAAACAAGGTCTAAAATCATGTTTGATGCACTCTGTAAGTTACATTTTTGCAGTACTGTTTAAACTAGATCATAGGAACACTGTGGACAATTTTCAGCAAGTTGCAACCTTGAAATACAGAAATAAACACTTTTCCATAAACAAGGTCTAAAATCATGTTTGATGCACTCTGTAAGTTACATATTTGCAGTACTGTTTAAACTAGATCATAGGAACACTGTGGACAATTTTCAGCAAGTTGCAACCTTGAAATACAGAAATAAACACTTTTCCATAAACAAGGTCTAAAATCATGTTTGATGCACTCTGTAAGTTACATTTTTGCAGTACTGTTTAAACTAGATCATAGGAACACTGTGGACAATTTTCAGCAAGTGTTGCAACCTTGAAATACAGAAATGAACACTTTTCCATAAACAAGGTCTAAAATCATGTTTGATGCACTCTGTAAGTTACATTTTTGCAGTACTGTTTAAACTAGATCATAGGAACACCGTGGACAATTTTCAGCAAGTTGCAACCTTGAAATACAGAAATAAACACTTTTCCATAAACAAGGTCTAAAATCATGTTTGATGCACTCTGTAAGTTACATATTTGCAGTACTGTTTAAACTAGATCATAGGAACACTGTGGACAATTGTCATCAAGTTGCAACCTTGAAATACAGAAATAAACACTTTTCCATAAACAAGGTCTAAAATCATGTTTGATGCACTCTGTAAGTTACATTTTTGCAGTACTGTTTAAACTAGATGATAGGAACACTGTGGACAATTTTCAGCAAGTTGCAACCTTGAAATACAGAAATAAACACTTTTCCATAAACAAGGGCTAAAATCATGTTTGATGCACTCTGTAAGTTACATTTTTGCAGTACTGTTTAAACTAGATCATAGGAACACTGTGGACAATTTTCAGCAAGTTGCAACCTTGAAATACAGAAATAAACACTTTTCCATAAACAAGGTCTAAAATCATGTTTGATGCACTCTGTAAGTTACATTTTTGCAGTACTGTTTAAACTAGATCATAGGAACACTGTGGACAATTTTCAGCAAGTTGCAACCTTGAAATACAGAAATAAACACTTTTCCATAAACAAGGTCTAAAATCATGTTTGATGCACTCTGTAAGTTACATTTTGCAGTACTGTTTAAACTAGATCATAGGAACACTGTGGACAATTTTCAGCAAGTTGCAACCTTGAAATACAGAAATAAACACTTTTCCATAAACAAGGTCTAAAATCATGTTTGATGCACTCTGTAAGTTACATATTTGCAGTACTGATTAAACTAGATCATAGGAACACTGTGGACAATTTTCAGCAAGTTGCAACCTTGAAATACAGAAATAAACACTTTCCCATAAACAAGGTCTAAAATCATGTTTGATGCACTCTGTAAGTTACATTTTTGCAGTACTGTTTAAACTAGATCATAGGAACACTGTGGACAATTTTCAGCAAGTTGCAACCTTGAAATACAGAAATGAACACTTTTCCATAAACAAGGTCTAAAATCATGTTTGATGCACTCTGTAAGTTACATTTTTGCAGTACTGTTTAAACTAGATCATAGGAACACCGTGGACAATTTTCAGCAAGTTGCAACCTTGAAATACAGAAATAAACACTTTTCCATAAACAAGGTCTAAAATCATGTTTGATGCACTCTGTAAGTTACATATTTGCAGTACTGTTTAAACTAGATCATAGGAACACTGTGGACAATTTTCAGCAAGTTGCAACCTTGAAATACAGAAATAAACACTTTTCCATAAACAAGGTCTAAAATCATGTTTGATGCACTCTGTAAGTTACATTTTTGTAGTACTGTTTAAACTAGATTATAGGAACACTGTGGACAATTTTCATCAAGTTGCAACCTTGAAATACAGAAATAAACACTTTTCCATAAACAATGTCTAAAATCATGTTTGATGCACTCTGTAAGTTACATTTTTGCAGTACTGTTTAAACTAGATGATAGGAACACTGTGGACAATTTTCAGCAAGTTGCAACCTTGAAATACAGAAATAAACACTTTTCCATAAACAAGGTCTAAAATCATGTTTGATGCACTCTGTAAGTTACATATTTGCAGTACTGTTTAAACTAGATCATAGGAACACTGTGGACAATTTTCAGCAAGTTGCAACCTTGAAATACAGAAATAAACACTTTTCCATAAACAAGGTCTAAAATCATGTTTGATGCACTCTGTAAGTTACATTTTTGCAGTACTGTTTAAACTAGATCATAGGAACACTGTGGACAATTTTCAGCAAGTTGCAACCTTGAAATACAGAAATGAACACTTTTCCATAAACAAGGTCTAAAATCATGTTTGATGCACTCTGTAAGTTACATTTTTGCAGTACTGTTTAAACTAGATCATAGGAACACCGTGGACAATTTTCAGCAAGTTGCAACCTTGAAATACAGAAATAAACACTTTTCCATAAACAAGGTCTAAAATCATGTTTGATGCACTCTGTAAGTTACATTTTTGTAGTACTGTTTAAACTAGATTATAGGAACACTGTGGACAATTGTCATCAAGTTGCAACCTTGAAATACAGAAATGAACACTTTTCCATAAACAAGGTCTAAAATCATGTTTGATGCAATCTGTAAGTTACATTTTTGTAGTACTGTTTAAACTAGATTATAGGAACACTGTGGACAATTGTCATCAAGTTGCAACCTTGAAATACAGAAATAAACACTTTTCCATAAACAAGGTCTAAAATCATGTTTGATGCACTCTGTAAGTTACATTTTTGCAGTACTGTTTAAACTAGATGATAGGAAAACTGTGGACAATTTTCAGCAAGTTGCAACCTTGTAATACAGAAATAAACACTTTTCCATAAACAAGGTCTAAAATCATGTTTGATGCACTCTGTAAGTTACATATTTGCAGTACTGTTTAAACTAGATCATAGGAACACTGTGGACAATTTTCAGCAAGTTGCAACCTTGAAATACAGAAATAAACACTTTTCCATAAACAAGGTCTAAAATCATGTTTGATGCACTCTGTAAGTTACATTTTTGCAGTACTGTTTAAACTAGATCATAGGAACACTGTGGACAATTTTCAGCAAGTTGCAACCTTGAAATACAGAAATGAACACTTTTCCATAAACAAGGTCTAAAATCATGTTTGATGCACTCTGTAAGTTACATTTTTGCAGTACTGTTTAAACTAGATCATAGGAACACTGTGAACAATTTTCAGCAAGTTGCAACCTTGAAATACAGAAATAAACACTTTTCCATAAACAAGGTCTAAAATCATGTTTGATGCACTCTGTAAGTTACATTTTTGCAGTACTGTTTAAACTAGATCATAGGAACACTGTGGACAATTTTCAGCAAGTTGCAACCTTGAAATACAGAAATGAACACTTTTCCATAAACAAGGTCTAAAATCATGTTTGATGCACTCTGTAAGTTACATTTTTGCAGTACTGTTTAAACTAGATCATAGGAACACCGTGGACAATTTTCAGCAAGTTGCAACCTTGAAATACAGAAATAAACACTTTTCCATAAACAAGGTCTAAAATCATGTTTGATGCACTCTGTAAGTTACATATTTGCAGTACTGTTTAAACTAGATCATAGGAACACTGTGGACAATTTTCAGCAAGTTGCAACCTTGAAATACAGAAATAAACACTTTTCCATAAACAAGGTCTAAAATCATGTTTGATGCACTCTGTAAGTTACATTTTTGTAGTACTGTTTAAACTAGATTATAGGAACACTGTGGACAATTGTCATCAAGTTGCAACCTTGAAATACAGAAATAAACACTTTTCCATAAACAAGGTCTAAAATCATGTTTGATGCACTCTGTAAGTTACATTTTTGCAGTACTGTTTAAACTAGATGATAGGAACACTGTGGACAATTTTCAGCAAGTTGCAACCTTGAAATACAGAAATAAACACTTTTCCATAAACAAGGGCTAAAATCATGTTTGATGCACTCTGTAAGTTACATTTTTGCAGTACTGTTTAAACTAGATCATAGGAACACTGTGGACAATTTTCAGCAAGTTGCAACCTTGAAATACAGAAATAAACACTTTTCCATAAACAAGGTCTAAAATCATGTTTGATGCACTCTGTAAGTTACATTTTTGCAGTACTGTTTAAACTAGATCATAGGAACACTGTGGACAATTTTCAGCAAGTTGCAACCTTGAAATACAGAAATAAACACTTTTCCATAAACAAGGTCTAAAATCATGTTTGATGCACTCTGTAAGTTACATTTTTGCAGTACTGTTTAAACTAGATCATAGGAACACTGTGGACAATTTTCAGCAAGTTGCAACCTTGAAATACAGAAATAAACACTTTTCCATAAACAAGGTCTAAAATCATGTTTGATGCACTCTGTAAGTTACATATTTGCAGTACTGTTTAAACTAGATCATAGGAACACTGTGGACAATTTTCAGCAAGTTGCAACCTTGAAATACAGAAATAAACACTTTCCCATAAACAAGGTCTAAAATCATGTTTGATGCACTCTGTAAGTTACATTTTTGCAGTACTGTTTAAACTAGATCATAGGAACACTGTGGACAATTTTCAGCAAGTTGCAACCTTGAAATACAGAAATGAACACTTTTCCATAAACAAGGTCTAAAATCATGTTTGATGCACTCTGTAAGTTACATTTTTGCAGTACTGTTTAAACTAGATCATAGGAACACCGTGGACAATTTTCAGCAAGTTGCAACCTTGAAATACAGAAATAAACACTTTTCCATAAACAAGGTCTAAAATCATGTTTGATGCACTCTGTAAGTTACATATTTGCAGTACTGTTTAAACTAGATCATAGGAACACTGTGGACAATTTTCAGCAAGTTGCAACCTTGAAATACAGAAATAAACACTTTTCCATAAACAAGGTCTAAAATCATGTTTGATGCACTCTGTAAGTTACATTTTTGTAGTACTGTTTAAACTAGATTATAGGAACACTGTGGACAATTTTCATCAAGTTGCAACCTTGAAATACAGAAATAAACACTTTTCCATAAACAATGTCTAAAATCATGTTTGATGCACTCTGTAAGTTACATTTTTGCAGTACTGTTTAAACTAGATGATAGGAACACTGTGGACAATTTTCAGCAAGTTGCAACCTTGAAATACAGAAATAAACACTTTTCCATAAACAAGGTCTAAAATCATGTTTGATGCACTCTGTAAGTTACATATTTGCAGTACTGTTTAAACTAGATCATAGGAACACTGTGGACAATTTTCAGCAAGTTGCAACCTTGAAATACAGAAATAAACACTTTTCCATAAACAAGGTCTAAAATCATGTTTGATGCACTCTGTAAGTTACATTTTTGCAGTACTGTTTAAACTAGATCATAGGAACACTGTGGACAATTTTCAGCAAGTTGCAACCTTGAAATACAGAAATGAACACTTTTCCATAAACAAGGTCTAAAATCATGTTTGATGCACTCTGTAAGTTACATTTTTGCAGTACTGTTTAAACTAGATCATAGGAACACCGTGGACAATTTTCAGCAAGTTGCAACCTTGAAATACAGAAATAAACACTTTTCCATAAACAAGGTCTAAAATCATGTTTGATGCACTCTGTAAGTTACATTTTTGTAGTACTGTTTAAACTAGATTATAGGAACACTGTGGACAATTGTCATCAAGTTGCAACCTTGAAATACAGAAATGAACACTTTTCCATAAACAAGGTCTAAAATCATGTTTGATGCAATCTGTAAGTTACATTTTTGTAGTACTGTTTAAACTAGATTATAGGAACACTGTGGACAATTGTCATCAAGTTGCAACCTTGAAATACAGAAATAAACACTTTTCCATAAACAAGGTCTAAAATCATGTTTGATGCACTCTGTAAGTTACATTTTTGCAGTACTGTTTAAACTAGATGATAGGAAAACTGTGGACAATTTTCAGCAAGTTGCAACCTTGTAATACAGAAATAAACACTTTTCCATAAACAAGGTCTAAAATCATGTTTGATGCACTCTGTAAGTTACATATTTGCAGTACTGTTTAAACTAGATCATAGGAACACTGTGGACAATTTTCAGCAAGTTGCAACCTTGAAATACAGAAATAAACACTTTTCCATAAACAAGGTCTAAAATCATGTTTGATGCACTCTGTAAGTTACATTTTTGCAGTACTGTTTAAACTAGATCATAGGAACACTGTGGACAATTTTCAGCAAGTTGCAACCTTGAAATACAGAAATGAACACTTTTCCATAAACAAGGTCTAAAATCATGTTTGATGCACTCTGTAAGTTACATTTTTGCAGTACTGTTTAAACTAGATCATAGGAACACTGTGAACAATTTTCAGCAAGTTGCAACCTTGAAATACAGAAATAAACACTTTTCCATAAACAAGGTCTAAAATCATGTTTGATGCACTCTGTAAGTTACATTTTTGCAGTACTGTTTAAACTAGATCATAGGAACACTGTGGACAATTTTCAGCAAGTTGCAACCTTGAAATACAGAAATGAACACTTTTCCATAAACAAGGTCTAAAATCATGTTTGATGCACTCTGTAAGTTACATTTTGCAGTACTGTTTAAACTAGATCATAGGAACACTGTGGACAATTTTCAGCAAGTTGCAACCTTGAAATACAGAAATAAACACTTTTCCATAAACAAGGTCTAAAATCATGTTTGATGCACTCTGTAAGTTACATATTTGCAGTACTGTTTAAACTAGATCATAGGAACACTGTGGACAATTTTCAGCAAGTTGCAACCTTGAAATACAGAAATAAACACTTTTCCATAAACAAGGTCTAAAATCATGTTTGATGCACTCTGTAAGTTACATTTTTGCAGTACTGTTTAAACTAGATCATAGGAACACTGTGGACAATTTTCAGCAAGTTGCAACCTTGAAATACAGAAATGAACACTTTTCCATAAACAAGGTCTAAAATCATGTTTGATGCACTCTGTAAGTTACATATTTGCAGTACTGTTTAAACTAGATCATAGGAACACTGTGGACAATTTTCAGCAAGTTGCAACCTTGAAATACAGAAATAAACACTTTTCCATAAACAAGGTCTAAAATCATGTTTGATGCACTCTGTAAGTTACATTTTTGTAGTACTGTTTAAACTAGATTATAGGAACACTGTGGACAATTTTCAGCAAGTTGTAACCTTGAAATACAGAAATAAACACTTTTCCATATACAAGGTCTAAAATCATGTTTGATGCACTCTGTAAGTTACATTTTTGCAGTACTGTTTAAACTAGATCATAGGAACACTGTGGACAATTTTCAGCAAGTTGCAACCTTGAAATACAGAAATAAACACTTTTCCATAAAACAAGGTCTAAAATCATGTTTGATGCACTCTGTAAGTTACATATTTGCAGTACTGTTTAAACTAGATCATAGGAACACTGTGGACAATTTTCAGCAAGTTGCAACCTTGAAATACAGAAATAAACACTTTTCCATAAACAAGGTCTAAAATCATGTTTGATGCACTCTGTAAGTTACATTTTTGCAGTACTGTTTAAACTAGATAATAGGAACACTGTGGACAATTTTCAGCAAGTTGCAACCTTGAAATACAGAAATGAACACTTTTCCATAAACAAGGTCTAAAATCATGTTTGATGCAATCTGTAAGTTACATTTTTGTAGTACTGTTTAAACTAGATTATAGGAACACTGTGGACAATTGTCATCAAGTTGCAACCTTGAAATACAGAAATAAACACTTTTCCATAAACAAGGTCTGAAATCATGTTTGATGCACTCTGTAAGTTACATTTTTGCAGTACTGTTTAAACTAGATGATAGGAAAACTGTGGACAATTTTCAGCAAGTTGCAACCTTGTAATACAGAAATAAACACTTTTCCATAAACAAGGTCTAAAATCATGTTTGATGCACTCTGTAAGTTACATATTTGCAGTACTGTTTAAACTAGATCATAGGAACACTGTGGACAATTTTCAGCAAGTTGCAACCTTGAAATACAGAAATAAACACTTTTCCATAAACAAGGTCTAAAATCATGTTTGATGCACTCTGTAAGTTACATTTTTGCAGTACTGTTTAAACTAGATCATAGGAACACTGTGGACAATTTTCAGCAAGTTGCAACCTTGAAATACAGAAATGAACACTTTTCCATAAACAAGGTCTAAAATCATGTTTGATGCACTCTGTAAGTTACATTTTGCAGTACTGTTTAAACTAGATCATAGGAACACTGTGAACAATTTTCAGCAAGTTGCAACCTTGAAATACAGAAATAAACACTTTTCCATAAACAAGGTCTAAAATCATGTTTGATGCACTCTGTAAGTTACATTTTTGCAGTACTGTTTAAACTAGATCATAGGAACACTGTGGACAATTTTCAGCAAGTTGCAACCTTGAAATACAGAAATGAACACTTTTCCATAAACAAGGTCTAAAATCATGTTTGATGCACTCTGTAAGTTACATTTTTGCAGTACTGTTTAAACTAGATCATAGGAACACTGTGGACAATTTTCAGCAAGTTGCAACCTTGAAATACAGAAATAAACACTTTTCCATAAACAAGGTCTAAAATCATGTTTGATGCACTCTGTAAGTTACATATTTGCAGTACTGTTTAAACTAGATCATAGGAACACTGTGGACAATTTTCAGCAAGTTGCAACCTTGAAATACAGAAATAAACACTTTTCCATAAACAAGGTCTAAAATCATGTTTGATGCACTCTGTAAGTTACATTTTTGCAGTACTGTTTAAACTAGATCATAGGAACACTGTGGACAATTTTCAGCAAGTTGCAACCTTGAAATACAGAAATAAACACTTTTCCATAAACAAGGTCTAAAATCATGTTTGATGCACTCTGTAAGTTACATTTTTGCAGTACTGTTTAAACTAGATCATAGGAACACTGTGGACAATTTTCAGCAAGTTGCAACCTTGAAATACAGAAATGAACACTTTTCCATAAACAAGGTCTAAAATCATGTTTGATGCACTCTGTAAGTTACATTTTTGCAGTACTGTTTAAACTAGATCATAGGAACACCGTGGACAATTTTCAGCAAGTTGCAACCTTGAAATACAGAAATAAACACTTTTCCATAAACAAGGTCTAAAATCATGTTTGATGCACTCTGTAAGTTACATTTTTGCAGTACTGTTTAAACTAGATGATAGGAAAACTGTGGACAATTTTCAGCAAGTTGCAACCTTGTAATACAGAAATAAACACTTTTCCATAAACAAGGTCTAAAATCATGTTTGATGCACTCTGTAAGTTACATATTTGCAGTACTGTTTAAACTAGATCATAGGAACACTGTGGACAATTTTCAGCAAGTTGCAACCTTGAAATACAGAAATAAACACTTTTCCATAAACAAGGTCTAAAATCATGTTTGATGCACTCTGTAAGTTACATTTTTGCAGTACTGTTTAAACTAGATCATAGGAACACTGTGGACAATTTTCAGCAAGTTGCAACCTTGAAATACAGAAATGAACACTTTTCCATAAACAAGGTCTAAAATCATGTTTGATGCACTCTGTAAGTTACATTTTTGCAGTACTGTTTAAACTAGATCATAGGAACACTGTGAACAATTTTCAGCAAGTTGCAACCTTGAAATACAGAAATAAACACTTTTCCATAAACAAGGTCTAAAATCATGTTTGATGCACTCTGTAAGTTACATTTTTGCAGTACTGTTTAAACTAGATCATAGGAACACTGTGGACAATTTTCAGCAAGTTGCAACCTTGAAATACAGAAATGAACACTTTTCCATAAACAAGGTCTAAAATCATGTTTGATGCACTCTGTAAGTTACATTTTTGCAGTACTGTTTAAACTAGATCATAGGAACACTGTGGACAATTTTCAGCAAGTTGCAACCTTGAAATACAGAAATAAACACTTTTCCATAAACAAGGTCTAAAATCATGTTTGATGCACTCTGTAAGTTACATATTTGCAGTACTGTTTAAACTAGATCATAGGAACACTGTGGACAATTTCCAGCAAGTTGCAACCTTGAAATACAGAAATTAACACTTTTCCATAAACAAGGTCTAAAATCATGTTTGATGCACTCTGTAAGTTACATTTTTGTAGTACTGTTTAAACTAGATTATAGGAACACTGTGGACAATTGTCATCAAGTTGCAACCTTGAAATACAGAAATAAACACTTTTCCATAAACAAGGTCTAAAATCATGTTTGATGCACTCTGTAAGTTACATTTTTGCAGTACTGTTTAAACTAGATGATAGGAAAACTGTGGACAATTTTCAGCAAGTTGCAACCTTGTAATACAGAAATAAACACTTTTCCATAAACAAGGTCTAAAATCATGTTTGATGCACTCTGTAAGTTACATATTTGCAGTACTGTTTAAACTAGATCATAGGAACACTGTGGACAATTTTCAGCAAGTTGCAACCTTGAAATACAGAAATAAACACTTTTCCATAAACAAGGTCTAAAATCATGTTTGATGCACTCTGTAAGTTACATTTTTGCAGTACTGTTTAAACTAGATCATAGGAACACTGTGGACAATTTTCAGCAAGTTGCAACCTTGAAATACAGAAATGAACACTTTTCCATAAACAAGGTCTAAAATCATGTTTGATGCACTCTGTAAGTTACATTTTTGCAGTACTGTTTAAACTAGATCATAGGAACACTGTGAACAATTTTCAGCAAGTTGCAACCTTGAAATACAGAAATAAACACTTTTCCATAAACAAGGTCTAAAATCATGTTTGATGCACTCTGTAAGTTACATTTTTGCAGTACTGTTTAAACTAGATCATAGGAACACTGTGGACAATTTTCAGCAAGTTGCAACCTTGAAATACAGAAATGAACACTTTTCCATAAACAAGGTCTAAAATCATGTTTGATGCACTCTGTAAGTTACATTTTTGCAGTACTGTTTAAACTAGATCATAGGAACACTGTGGACAATTTTCAGCAAGTTGCAACCTTGAAATACAGAAATAAACACTTTTCCATAAACAAGGTCTAAAATCATGTTTGATGCACTCTGTAAGTTACATTTTTGCAGTACTGTTTAAACTAGATCATAGGAACACTGTGGACAATTTTCAGCAAGTTGCAACCTTGAAATACAGAAATAAACACTTTTCCATAAACAAGGTCTAAAATCATGTTTGATGCACTCTGTAAGTTACATTTTTGTAGTACTGTTTAAACTAGATTATAGGAACACTGTGGACAATTGTCATCAAGTTGCAACCTTGAAATACAGAAATAAACACTTTTCCATAAACAATGTCTAAAATCATGTTTGATGCACTCTGTAAGTTACATTTTTGCAGTACTGTTTAAACTAGATGATAGGAACACTGTGGACAATTTTCAGCAAGTTGCAACCTTGAAATACAGAAATAAACACTTTTCCATAAACAAGGTCTAAAATCATGTTTGATGCACTCTGTAAGTTACATATTTGCAGTACTGTTTAAACTAGATCATAGGAACACTGTGGACAATTTTCAGCAAGTTGCAACCTTGAAATACAGAAATAAACACTTTTCCATAAACAAGGTCTAAAATCATGTTTGATGCACTCTGTAAGTTACATTTTTGTAGTACTGTTTAAACTAGATTATAGGAACACTGTGGACAATTGTCATCAAGTTGCAACCTTGAAATACAGAAATAAACACTTTTCCATAAACAATGTCTAAAATCATGTTTGATGCACTCTGTAAGTTACATTTTTGCAGTACTGTTTAAACTAGATGATAGGAACACTGTGGACAATTTTCAGCAAGTTGCAACCTTGAAATACAGAAATAAACACTTTTCCATAAACAAGGTCTAAAATCATGTTTGATGCACTCTGTAAGTTACATATTTGCAGTACTGTTTAAACTAGATCATAGGAACACTGTGGACAATTTTCAGCAAGTTGCAACCTTGAAATACAGAAATAAACACTTTTCCATAAACAAGGTCTAAAATCATGTTTGATGCACTCTGTAAGTTACATTTTTGCAGTACTGTTTAAACTAGATCATAGGAACACTGTGGACAATTTTCAGCAAGTTGCAACCTTGAAATACAGAAATAAACACTTTTCCATAAACAAGGTCTAAAATCATGTTTGATGCACTCTGTAAGTTACATATTTGCAGTACTGTTTAAACTAGATCATAGGAACACTGTGGACAATTTTCAGCAAGTTGCAACCTTGAAATACAGAAATTAACACTTTTCCATAAACAAGGTCTAAAATCATGTTTGATGCACTCTGTAAGTTACATTTTTGTAGTACTGTTTAAACTAGATTATAGGAACACTGTGGACAATTGTCATTAAGTTGCAACCTTGAAATACAGAAATAAACACTTTTCCATAAACAAGGTCTAAAATCATGTTTGATGCACTCTGTAAGTTACATTTTTGCAGTACTGTTTAAACTAGATGATAGGAAAACTGTGGACAATTTTCAGCAAGTTGCAACCTTGTAATACAGAAATAAACACTTTTCCATAAACAAGGTCTAAAATCATGTTTGATGCACTCTGTAAGTTACATATTTGCAGTACTGTTTAAACTAGATCATAGGAACACTGTGGACAATTTTCAGCAAGTTGCAACCTTGAAATACAGAAATAAACACTTTTCCATAAACAAGGTCTAAAATCATGTTTGATGCACTCTGTAAGTTACATTTTTGCAGTACTGTTTAAACTAGATCATAGGAACACTGTGGACAATTTTCAGCAAGTTGCAACCTTGAAATACAGAAATGAACACTTTTCCATAAACAAGGTCTAAAATCATGTTTGATGCACTCTGTAAGTTACATTTTTGCAGTACTGTTTAAACTAGATCATAGGAACACTGTGGACAATTTTCAGCAAGTTGCAACCTTGAAATACAGAAATAAACACTTTTCCATAAACAAGGTCTAAAATCATGTTTGATGCACTCTGTAAGTTACATTTTTGCAGTACTGTTTAAACTAGATCATAGGAACACTGTGGACAATTTTCAGCAAGTTGCAACCTTGAAATACAGAAATGAACACTTTTCCATAAACAAGGTCTAAAATCATGTTTGATGCACTCTGTAAGTTACATATTTGCAGTACTGTTTAAACTAGATCATAGGAACACTGTGGACAATTTTCAGCAAGTTGCAACCTTGAAATACAGAAATAAACACTTTTCCATAAACAAGGTCTAAAATCATGTTTGATGCACTCTGTAAGTTACATATTTGCAGTACTGTTTAAACTAGATCATAGGAACACTGTGGACAATTTTCAGCAAGTTGCAACCTTGAAATACAGAAATAAACACTTTTCCATAAACAAGGTCTAAAATCATGTTTGATGCACTCTGTAAGTTACATTTTTGTAGTACTGTTTAAACTAGATTATAGGAACACTGTGGACAATTGTCAGCAAGTTGCAACCTTGAAATACAGAAATAAACACTTTTCCATAAACAAGGTCTAAAATCATGTTTGATGCACTCTGTAAGTTACATTTTTGCAGTACTGTTTAAACTAGATGATAGGAAAACTGTGGACAATTTTCAGCAAGTTGCAACCTTGAAATACAGAAATAAACACTTTTCCATAAACAAGGTCTAAAATCATGTTTGATGCACTCTGTAAGTTACATATTTGCAGTACTGTTTAAACTAGATCATAGGAACACTGTGGACAATTTTCAGCAAGTTGCAACCTTGAAATACAGAAATAAACACTTTTCCATAAACAAGGTCTAAAATCATGTTTGATGCACTCTGTAAGTTACATTTTTGCAGTACTGTTTAAACTAGATCATAGGAACACTGTGGACAATTTTCAGCAAGTTGCAACCTTGAAATACAGAAATGAACACTTTTCCATAAACAAGGTCTAAAATCATGTTTGATGCACTCTGTAAGTTACATTTTTGCAGTACTGTTTAAACTAGATCATAGGAACACTGTGGACAATTTTCAGCAAGTTGCAACCTTGAAATACAGAAATAAACACTTTTCCATAAACAAGGTCTAAAATCATGTTTGATGCACTCTGTAAGTTACATTTTTGCAGTACTGTTTAAACTAGATGATAGGAACACTGTGGACAATTTTCAGCAAGTTGCAACCTTGAAATACAGAAATAAACACTTTTCCATAAACAAGGTCTAAAATCATGTTTGATGCACTCTGTAAGTTACATATTTGCAGTACTGTTTAAACTAGATCATAGGAACACTGTGGACAATTTTCAGCAAGTTGCAACCTTGAAATACAGAAATAAACACTTTTCCATAAACAAGGTCTAAAATCATGTTTGATGCACTCTGTAAGTTACATTTTTGTAGTACTGTTTAAACTAGATTATAGGAACACTGTGGACAATTGTCATCAAGTTGCAACCTTGAAATACAGAAATAAACACTTTTCCATAAACAATGTCTAAAATCATGTTTGATGCACTCTGTAAGTTACATTTTTGCAGTACTGTTTAAACTAGATGATAGGAACACTGTGGACAATTTTCAGCAAGTTGCAACCTTGAAATACAGAAATAAACACTTTTCCATAAACAAGGTCTAAAATCATGTTTGATGCACTCTGTAAGTTACATATTTGCAGTACTGTTTAAACTAGATCATAGGAACACTGTGGACAATTTTCAGCAAGTTGCAACCTTGAAATACAGAAATAAACACTTTTCCATAAACAAGGTCTAAAATCATGTTTGATGCACTCTGTAAGTTACATTTTTGCAGTACTGTTTAAACTAGATCATAGGAACACTGTGGACAATTTTCAGCAAGTTGCAACCTTGAAATACAGAAATAAACACTTTTCCATAAACAAGGTCTAAAATCATGTTTGATGCACTCTGTAAGTTACATATTTGCAGTACTGTTTAAACTAGATCATAGGAACACTGTGGACAATTTTCAGCAAGTTGCAACCTTGAAATACAGAAATTAACACTTTTCCATAAACAAGGTCTAAAATCATGTTTGATGCACTCTGTAAGTTACATTTTTGTAGTACTGTTTAAACTAGATTATAGGAACACTGTGGACAATTGTCATTAAGTTGCAACCTTGAAATACAGAAATAAACACTTTTCCATAAACAAGGTCTAAAATCATGTTTGATGCACTCTGTAAGTTACATTTTTGCAGTACTGTTTAAACTAGATGATAGGAAAACTGTGGACAATTTTCAGCAAGTTGCAACCTTGTAATACAGAAATAAACACTTTTCCATAAACAAGGTCTAAAATCATGTTTGATGCACTCTGTAAGTTACATATTTGCAGTACTGTTTAAACTAGATCATAGGAACACTGTGGACAATTTTCAGCAAGTTGCAACCTTGAAATACAGAAATAAACACTTTTCCATAAACAAGGTCTAAAATCATGTTTGATGCACTCTGTAAGTTACATTTTTGCAGTACTGTTTAAACTAGATCATAGGAACACTGTGGACAATTTTCAGCAAGTTGCAACCTTGAAATACAGAAATGAACACTTTTCCATAAACAAGGTCTAAAATCATGTTTGATGCACTCTGTAAGTTACATTTTTGCAGTACTGTTTAAACTAGATCATAGGAACACTGTGGACAATTTTCAGCAAGTTGCAACCTTGAAATACAGAAATAAACACTTTTCCATAAACAAGGTCTAAAATCATGTTTGATGCACTCTGTAAGTTACATTTTTGCAGTACTGTTTAAACTAGATCATAGGAACACTGTGGACAATTTTCAGCAAGTTGCAACCTTGAAATACAGAAATGAACACTTTTCCATAAACAAGGTCTAAAATCATGTTTGATGCACTCTGTAAGTTACATTTTTGCAGTACTGTTTAAACTAGATCATAGGAACACTGTGGACAATTTTCAGCAAGTTGCAACCTTGAAATACAGAAATAAACACTTTTCCATAAACAAGGTCTAAAATCATGTTTGATGCACTCTGTAAGTTACATTTTGCAGTACTGTTTAAACTAGATCATAGGAACACTGTGGACAATTTTCAGCAAGTTGCAACCTTGAAATACAGAAATAAACACTTTTCCATAAACAAGGTCTAAAATCATGTTTGATGCACTCTGTAAGTTACATTTTTGTAGTACTGTTTAAACTAGATTATAGGAACACTGTGGACAATTGTCATCAAGTTGCAACCTTGAAATACAGAAATAAACACTTTTCCATAAACAATGTCTAAAATCATGTTTGATGCACTCTGTAAGTTACATTTTTGCAGTACTGTTTAAACTAGATGATAGGAACACTGTGGACAATTTTCAGCAAGTTGCAACCTTGAAATACAGAAATAAACACTTTTCCATAAACAAGGTCTAAAATCATGTTTGATGCACTCTGTAAGTTACATATTTGCAGTACTGTTTAAACTAGATCATAGGAACACTGTGGACAATTTTCAGCAAGTTGCAACCTTGAAATACAGAAATAAACACTTTTCCATAAACAAGGTCTAAAATCATGTTTGATGCACTCTGTAAGTTACATTTTTGTAGTACTGTTTAAACTAGATTATAGGAACACTGTGGACAATTGTCATCAAGTTGCAACCTTGAAATACAGAAATAAACACTTTTCCATAAACAATGTCTAAAATCATGTTTGATGCACTCTGTAAGTTACATTTTTGCAGTACTGTTTAAACTAGATGATAGGAACACTGTGGACAATTTTCAGCAAGTTGCAACCTTGAAATACAGAAATAAACACTTTTCCATAAACAAGGTCTAAAATCATGTTTGATGCACTCTGTAAGTTACATATTTGCAGTACTGTTTAAACTAGATCATAGGAACACTGTGGACAATTTTCAGCAAGTTGCAACCTTGAAATACAGAAATAAACACTTTTCCATAAACAAGGTCTAAAATCATGTTTGATGCACTCTGTAAGTTACATTTTTGCAGTACTGTTTAAACTAGATCATAGGAACACTGTGGACAATTTTCAGCAAGTTGCAACCTTGAAATACAGAAATAAACACTTTTCCATAAACAAGGTCTAAAATCATGTTTGATGCACTCTGTAAGTTACATTTTTGCAGTACTGTTTAAACTAGATCATAGGAACACCGTGGACAATTTTCAGCAAGTTGCAACCTTGAAATACAGAAATAAACACTTTTCCATAAACAAGGTCTAAAATCATGTTTGATGCACTCTGTAAGTTACATTTTTGTAGTACTGTTTAAACTAGATTATAGGAACACTGTGGACAATTGTCATCATGTTGCAACCTTGAAATACAGAAATGAACACTTTTCCATAAACAAGGTCTAAAATCATGTTTGATGCACTCTGTAAGTTACATTTTTGTAGTACTGTTTAAACTAGATTATAGGAACACTGTGGACAATTGTCATCAAGTTGCAACCTTGAAATACAGAAATAAACACTTTTCCATAAACAATGTCTAAAATCATGTTTGATGCACTCTGTAAGTTACATTTTTGCAGTACTGTTTAAACTAGATGATAGGAACACTGTGGACAATTTTCAGCAAGTTGCAACCTTGAAATACAGAAATAAACACTTTTCCATAAACAAGGTCTAAAATCATGTTTGATGCACTCTGTAAGTTACATATTTGCAGTACTGTTTAAACTAGATCATAGGAACACTGTGGACAATTTTCAGCAAGTTGCAACCTTGAAATACAGAAATAAACACTTTTCCATAAACAAGGTCTAAAATCATGTTTGATGCACTCTGTAAGTTACATTTTTGTAGTACTGTTTAAACTAGATTATAGGAACACTGTGGACAATTGTCATCAAGTTGCAACCTTGAAATACAGAAATAAACACTTTTCCATAAACAATGTCTAAAATCATGTTTGATGCACTCTGTAAGTTACATTTTTGCAGTACTGTTTAAACTAGATGATAGGAACACTGTGGACAATTTTCAGCAAGTTGCAACCTTGAAATACAGAAATAAACACTTTTCCATAAACAAGGTCTAAAATCATGTTTGATGCACTCTGTAAGTTACATATTTGCAGTACTGTTTAAACTAGATCATAGGAACACTGTGGACAATTTTCAGCAAGTTGCAACCTTGAAATACAGAAATAAACACTTTTCCATAAACAAGGTCTAAAATCATGTTTGATGCACTCTGTAAGTTACATTTTTGCAGTACTGTTTAAACTAGATCATAGGAACACTGTGGACAATTTTCAGCAAGTTGCAACCTTGAAATACAGAAATAAACACTTTTCCATAAACAAGGTCTAAAATCATGTTTGATGCACTCTGTAAGTTACATTTTTGCAGTACTGTTTAAACTAGATCATAGGAACACCGTGGACAATTTTCAGCAAGTTGCAACCTTGAAATACAGAAATAAACACTTTTCCATAAACAAGGTCTAAAATCATGTTTGATGCACTCTGTAAGTTACATTTTTGTAGTACTGTTTAAACTAGATTATAGGAACACTGTGGACAATTGTCATCATGTTGCAACCTTGAAATACAGAAATGAACACTTTTCCATAAACAAGGTCTAAAATCATGTTTGATGCACTCTGTAAGTTACATTTTTGTAGTACTGTTTAAACTAGATTATAGGAACACTGTGGACAATTGTCATCAAGTTGCAACCTTGAAATACAGAAATAAACACTTTTCCATAAACAAGTTCTAAAATCATGTTTGATGCACTCTGTAAGTTACATTTTTGCAGTACTGTTTAAACTAGATCATAGGAACACTGTGGACAATTTTCAGCAAGTTGCAACCTTGAAATACAGAAATAAACACTTTTCCATAAACAAGGGCTAAAATCATGTTTGATGCACTCTGTAAGTTACATATTTGCAGTACTGTTTAAACTAGATCATAGGAACACTGTGGACAATTTTCAGCAAGTTGCAACCTTGAAATACAGAAATAAACACTTTTCCATAAACAAGGTCTAAAATCATGTTTGATGCACTCTGTAAGTTACATTTTTGCAGTACTGTTTAAACTAGATCATAGGAACACTGTGGACAATTTTCAGCAAGTTGCAACCTTGAAATACAGAAATAAACACTTTTCCATAAACAAGGTCTAAAATCATGTTTGATGCACTCTGTAAGTTACATTTTTGCAGTACTGTTTAAACTAGATCATAGGAACACCGTGGACAATTTTCAGCAAGTTGCAACCTTGAAATACAGAAATAAACACTTTTCCATAAACAAGGTCTAAAATCATGTTTGATGCACTCTGTAAGTTACATTTTTGTAGTACTGTTTAAACTAGATTATAGGAACACTGTGGACAATTGTCATCATGTTGCAACCTTGAAATACAGAAATGAACACTTTTCCATAAACAAGGTCTAAAATCATGTTTGATGCACTCTGTAAGTTACATTTTTGTAGTACTGTTTAAACTAGATTATAGGAACACTGTGGACAATTGTCATCAAGTTGCAACCTTGAAATACAGAAATAAACACTTTTCCATAAACAAGTTCTAAAATCATGTTTGATGCACTCTGTAAGTTACATTTTTGCAGTACTGTTTAAACTAGATCATAGGAACACTGTGGACAATTTTCAGCAAGTTGCAACCTTGAAATACAGAAATAAACACTTTTCCATAAACAAGGGCTAAAATCATGTTTGATGCACTCTGTAAGTTACATTGTTGCAGTACTGTTTAAACTAGATCATAGGAACACTGTGGACAATTTTCAGCAAGTTGCAACCTTGAAATACAGAAATAAACACTTTTCCATAAACAAGGTCTAAAATCATGTTTGATGCACTCTGTAAGTTACATTTTTGCAGTACTGTTTAAACTAGATCATAGGAACACTGTGGACAATTTTCAGCAAGTTGCAACCTTGAAATACAGAAATAAACACTTTTCCATAAACAAGGTCTAAAATCATGTTTGATGCACTCTGTAAGTTACATTTTTGTAGTACTGTTTAAACTAGATTATAGGAACACTGTGGACAATTGTCATCAAGTTGCAACCTTGAAATACAGAAATGAACACTTTTCCATAAACAAGGTCTAAAATCATGTTTGATGCACTCTGTAAGTTACATTTTTGTAGTACTGTTTAAACTAGATTATAGGAACACTGTGGACAATTGTCATCAAGTTGCAACCTTGAAATACAGAAATGAACACTTTTCCATAAACAAGGTCTAAAATCATGTTTGATGCACTCTGTAAGTTACATTTTTGCAGTACTGTTTAAACTAGATCATAGGAACACTGTGGACAATTTTCAGCAAGTTGCAACCTTGAAATACAGAAATGAACACTTTTCCATAAACAAGGTCTAAAATCATGTTTGATGCACTCTGTAAGTTACATTTTTGCAGTACTGTTTAAACTAGATCATAGGAACACTGTGGACAATTTTCAGCAAGTTGCAACCTTGAAATACAGAAATAAACACTTTTCCATAAACAAGGGCTAAAATCATGTTTGATGCACTCTGTAAGTTACATTTTTGCAGTACTGTTTAAACTAGATCATAGGAACACTGTGGACAATTTTCAGCAAGTTGCAATCTTGAAATAAAGAAATAAACACTTTTCCATAAACAAGGTCTAAAATCATGTTTGATGCACTCTGTAAGTTACATTTTTGCAGTACTGTTTAAACTAGATCATAGGAACACTGTGGACAATTTTCAGCAAGTTGCAACCTTGAAATACAGAAATAAACACTTTTCCATAAACAAGGGCTAAAATCATGTTTGATGCACTCTGTAAGTTACATTGTTGCAGTACTGTTTAAACTAGATCATAGGAACACTGTGGACAATTTTCAGCAAGTTGCAACCTTGAAATACAGAAATAAACACTTTTCCATAAACAAGGTCTAAAATCATGTTTGATGCACTCTGTAAGTTACATTTTTGCAGTACTGTTTAAACTAGATCATAGGAACACTGTGGACAATTTTCAGCAAGTTGCAACCTTGAAATACAGAAATAAACACTTTTCCATAAACAAGGTCTAAAATCATGTTTGATGCACTCTGAAAGTTACATTTTTGTAGTACTGTTTAAACTAGATTATAGGAACACTGTGGACAATTTGTCATCAAGTTGCAACCTTGAAATACAGAAATGAACACTTTTCCATAAACAAGGTCTAAAATCATGTTTGATGCACTCTGTAAGTTACATTTTTGTAGTACTGTTTAAACTAGATTATAGGAACACTGTGGACAATTGTCATCAAGTTGCAACCTTGAAATACAGAAATGAACACTTTTCCATAAACAAGGTCTAAAATCATGTTTGATGCACTCTGTAAGTTACATTTTTGCAGTACTGTTTAAACTAGATCATAGGAACACTGTGGACAATTTTCAGCAAGTTGCAACCTTGAAATACAGAAATGAACACTTTTCCATAAACAAGGTCTAAAATCATGTTTGATGCACTCTGTAAGTTACATTTTTGCAGTACTGTTTAAACTAGATCATAGGAACACTGTGGACAATTTTCAGCAAGTTGCAACCTTGAAATACAAGAAATAAACACTTTTCCATAAACAAGGTCTAAAATCATGTTTGATGCACTCTGTAAGTTACATATTTGCAGTACTGTTTAAACTAGATCATAGGAACACTGTGGACAATTTTCAGCAAGTTGCAACCTTGAAATACAGAAATAAACACTTTTCCATAAACAAGGTCTAAAATCATGTTTGATGCACTCTGTAAGTTACATTTTTGCAGTACTGTTTAAACTAGATCATAGGAACACTGTGGACAATTTTCAGCAAGTTGCAACCTTGAAATACAGAAATGAACACTTTTCCATAAACAAGGTCTAAAATCATGTTTGATGCACTCTGTAAGTTACATATTTGCAGTACTGTTTAAACTAGATCATAGGAACACTGTGGACAATTTTCAGCAAGTTGCAACCTTGAAATACAGAAATAAACACTTTTCCATAAACAAGGTCTAAAATCATGTTTGATGCACTCTGTAAGTTACATTTTTGCAGTACTGTTTAAACTAGATCATAGGAACACTGTGGACAATTTTCAGCAAGTTGCAACCTTGAAATACAGAAATAAACACTTTTCCATAAACAAGGGCTAAAATCATGTTTGATGCACTCTGTAAGTTACATTTTTGCAGTACTGTTTAAACTAGATCATAGGAACACTGTGGACAATTTTCAGCAAGTTGCAACCTTGAAATAAAGAAATAAACACTTTTCCATAAACAAGGTCTAAAATCATGTTTGATGCACTCTGTAAGTTACATTTTTGCAGTACTGTTTAAACTAGATCATAGGAACACTGTGGACAATTTTCAGCAAGTTGCAACCTTGAAATACAGAAATAAACACTTTTCCATAAACAAGGTCTAAAATCATGTTTGATGCACCCTGTAAGTTACATTTTTGCAGTACTGTTTAAACTAGATCATATGAACACTGTGGACAATTTTCAGCAAGTTGCAACCTTGAAATACAGAAATAAACACTTTTCCATAAACAAGGTCTAAAATCATGTTTGATGCACTCTGTAAGTTACATATTTGCAGTACTGTTTAAACTAGATCATAGGAACACTGTGGACAATTTTCAGCAAGTTGCAACCTTGAAATACAGAAATAAACACTTTTCCATAAACAAGGTCTAAAATCATGTTTGATGCACTCTGTAAGTTACATATTTGCAGTACTGTTTAAACTAGATCATAGGAACACTGTGGACAATTTTCAGCAAGTTGCAACCCTGAAATACAGAAATAAACACTTTTCCATAAACAAGGTCTAAAATCATGTTTGATGCACTCTGTAAGTTACATATGTGCAGTACTGTTTAAACTAGATCATAGGAACACTGTGGACAATTTTCAGCAAGTTGCAACCTTGAAATACAGAAATGAACACTTTTCCATAAACAAGGTCTAAAATCATGTTTGATGCACTCTGTAAGTTACATTTTTGCAGTACTGTTTAAACTAGATTATAGGAACACTGTGGACAATTTCCAGCAAGTTGCAACCTTGAAATACAGAAATAAACACTTTTCCATATACAAGGTCTAAAATCATGTTTGATGCACTCTGTAAGTTACATTTTTGCAGTACTGTTTAAACTAGATGATAGGAACACTGTGGACAATTTTCAGCAAGTTGCAACCTTGAAATACAGAAATAAACACTTTTCCATAAACAAGGTCTAAAATCATGTTTGATGCACTCTGTAAGTTACATTTTTGCAGTACTGTTTAAACTAGATCATAGGAACACTGTGGACAATTTTCAGCAAGTTGCAACCTTGAAATACAGAAATAAACACTTTTCCATAAACAAGGTCTAAAATCATGTTTGATGCACTCTGTAAGTTACATTTTTGCAGTACTGTTTAAACTAGATCATAGGAACACTGTGGACAATTTTCAGCAAGTTGCAACCTTGAAATACAGAAATGAACACTTTTCCATAAACAAGGTCTAAAATCATGTTTGATGCACTCTGTAAGTTACATTTTTGCAGTACTGTTTAAACTAGATCATAGGAACACTGTGGACAATTTTCAGCAAGTTGCAACCTTGAAATACAGAAATAAACACTTTTCCATAAACAAGGTCTAAAATCATGTTTGATGCACTCTGTAAGTTACATATTTGCAGTACTGTTTAAACTAGATCATAGGAACACTGTGGACAATTTTCAGCAAGTTGCAACCCTGAAATACAGAAATAAACACTTTTCCATAAACAAGGTCTAAAATCATGTTTGATGCACTCTGTAAGTTACATATGTGCAGTACTGTTTAAACTAGATCATAGGAACACTGTGGACAATTTTCAGCAAGTTGCAACCTTGAAATACAGAAATGAACACTTTTCCATAAACAAGGTCTAAAATCATGTTTGATGCACTCTGTAAGTTACATTTTTGCAGTACTGTTTAAACTAGATTATAGGAACACTGTGGACAATTTCCAGCAAGTTGCAACCTTGAAATACAGAAATAAACACTTTTCCATATACAAGGTCTAAAATCATGTTTGATGCACTCTGTAAGTTACATTTTTGCAGTACTGTTTAAACTAGATGATAGGAACACTGTGGACAATTTTCAGCAAGTTGCAACCTTGAAATACAGAAATAAACACTTTTCCATAAACAAGGTCTAAAATCATGTTTGATGCACTCTGTAAGTTACATTTTTGCAGTACTGTTTAAACTAGATCATAGGAACACTGTGGACAATTTTCAGCAAGTTGCAACCTTGAAATACAGAAATAAACACTTTTCCATAAACAAGGTCTAAAATCATGTTTGATGCACTCTGTAAGTTACATTTTTGCAGTACTGTTTAAACTAGATCATAGGAACACTGTGGACAATTTTCAGCAAGTTGCAACCTTGAAATACAGAAATGAACACTTTTCCATAAACAAGGTCTAAAATCATGTTTGATGCACTCTGTAAGTTACATTTTTGCAGTACTGTTTAAACTAGATCATAGGAACACCGTGGACAATTTTCAGCAAGTTGCAACCTTGAAATACAGAAATAAACACTTTTCCATAAACAAGGTCTAAAATCATGTTTGATGCACTCTGTAAGTTACATTTTTGTAGTACTGTTTAAACTAGATTATAGGAACACTGTGGACAATTGTCATCAAGTTGCAACCTTGAAATACAGAAATGAACACTTTTCCATAAACAAGGTCTAAAATCATGTTTGATGCACTCTGTAAGTTACATTTTTGTAGTACTGTTTAAACTAGATTATAGGAACACTGTGGACAATTGTCATCAAGTTGCAACCTTGAAATACAGAAATAAACACTTTTCCATAAACAAGGTCTAAAATCATGTTTGATGCACTCTGTAAGTTACATTTTTGCAGTACTGTTTAAACTAGATGATAGGAAAACTGTGGACAATTTTCAGCAAGTTGCAACCTTGTAATACAGAAATAAACACTTTTCCATAAACAAGGTCTAAAATCATGTTTGATGCACTCTGTAAGTTACATATTTGCAGTACTGTTTAAACTAGATCATAGGAACACTGTGGACAATTTTCAGCAAGTTGCAACCTTGAAATACAGAAATAAACACTTTTCCATAAACAAGGTCTAAAATCATGTTTGATGCACTCTGTAAGTTACATTTTTGCAGTACTGTTTAAACTAGATCATAGGAACACTGTGGACAATTTTCAGCAAGTTGCAACCTTGAAATACAGAAATGAACACTTTTCCATAAACAAGGTCTAAAATCATGTTTGATGCACTCTGTAAGTTACAATTTTGCAGTACTGTTTAAACTAGATCATAGGAACACTGTGGACAATTTTCAGCAAGTTGCAACCTTGAAATACAGAAATAAACACTTTTCCATAAACAAGGTCTAAAATCATGTTTGATGCACTCTGTAAGTTACATTTTTGCAGTACGGTTTAAACTAGATCATAGGAACACTGTGGACAATTTTCAGCAAGTTGCAACCTTGAAATACAGAAATAAACACTTTTCCATAAACAAGGTCTAAAATCATGTTTGATGCACTCTGTAAGTTACATTTTTGTAGTACTGTTTAAACTAGATTATAGGAACACTGTGGACAATTGTCATCAAGTTGCAACCTTGAAATACAGAAATGAACACTTTTCCATAAACAAGGTCTAAAATCATGTTTGATGCACTCTGTAAGTTACATTTTTGCAGTACTGTTTAAACTAGATCATAGGAACACTGTGGACAATTTTCAGCAAGTTGCAACCTTGAAATACAGAAATAAACACTTTTCCATAAACAAGGTCTAAAATCATGTTTGATGCACTCTGTAAGTTACATTTTTG
The DNA here is from genome assembly GCF_023373465.1 of Oncorhynchus keta. NCBI lineage: Eukaryota > Metazoa > Chordata > Actinopteri > Salmoniformes > Salmonidae > Oncorhynchus > Oncorhynchus keta. The sequence goes on from NW_026289185.1 coordinate 141,799, forward strand.
CAGTACTGTTTAAACTAGATCATAGGAACACTGTGGACAATTTTCAGCAAGTTGCAACCTTGAAATACAGAAATAAACACTTTTCCATAAACAAGGTCTAAAATCATGTTTGATGCACTCTGTAAGTTACATTTTTGTAGTACTGTTTAAACTAGATTATAGGAACACTGTGGACAATTGTCATCAAGTTGCAACCTTGAAATACAGAAATGAACACTTTTCCATAAACAAGGTCTAAAATCATGTTTGATGCACTCTGTAAGTTACATTTTTGTAGTACTGTTTAAACTAGATTATAGGAACACTGTGGACAATTGTCATCAAGTTGCAACCTTGAAATACAGAAATAAACACTTTTCCATAAACAAGGTCTAAAATCATGTTTGATGCACTCTGTAAGTTACATTTTTGCAGTACTGTTTAAACTAGATGATAGGAAAACTGTGGACAATTTTCAGCAAGTGGCAACCTTGAAATACAGAAATAAACACTTTTCCATAAACAAGGTCTAAAATCATGTTTGATGCACTCTGTAAGTTACATTTTTGCAGTACTGTTTAAACTAGATCATAGGAACACTGTGGACAATTTTCAGCAAGTTGCAACCTTGAAATACAGAAATAAACACTTTTCCATAAACAAGGTCTAAAATCATGTTTGATGCACTCTGTAAGTTACATTTTTGCAGTACTGTTTAAACTAGATCATAGGAACACTGTGGACAATTTTCAGCAAGTTGCAACCTTGAAATACAGAAATAAACACTTTTCCATAAACAAGGTCTAAAATCATGTTTGATGCACTCTGTAAGTTACATTTTTGCAGTACTGTTTAAACTAGATCATAGGAACACTGTGGACAATTTTCAGCAAGTTGCAACCTTGAAATACAGAAATGAACACTTTTCCATAAACAAGGTCTAAAATCATGTTTGATGCACTCTGTAAGTTACATTTTTGCAGTACTGTTTAAACTAGATCATAGGAACACCGTGGACAATTTTCAGCAAGTTGCAACCTTGAAATACAGAAATAAACACTTTTCCATAAACAAGGTCTAAAATCATGTTTGATGCACTCTGTAAGTTACATTTTTGTAGTACTGTTTAAACTAGATTATAGGAACACTGTGGACAATTGTCATCAAGTTGCAACCTTGAAATACAGAAATGAACACTTTTCCATAAACAAGGTCTAAAATCATGTTTGATGCACTCTGTAAGTTACATTTTTGTAGTACTGTTTAAACTAGATTATAGGAACACTGTGGACAATTGTCATCAAGTTGCAACCTTGAAATACAGAAATAAACACTTTTCCATAAACAAGGTCTAAAATCATGTTTGATGCACTCTGTAAGTTACATTTTTGCAGTACTGTTTAAACTAGATGATAGGAAAACTGTGGACAATTTTCAGCAAGTTGCAACCTTGTAATACAGAAATAAACACTTTTCCATAAACAAGGTCTAAAATCATGTTTGATGCACTCTGTAAGTTACATATTTGCAGTACTGTTTAAACTAGATCATAGGAACACTGTGGACAATTTTCAGCAAGTTGCAACCTTGAAATACAGAAATGAACACTTTTCCATAAACAAGGTCTAAAATCATGTTTGATGCACTCTGTAAGTTACATTTTTGCAGTACTGTTTAAACTAGATCATAGGAACACCGTGGACAATTTTCAGCAAGTTGCAACCTTGAAATACAGAAATAAACACTTTTCCATAAACAAGGTCTAAAATCATGTTTGATGCACTCTGTAAGTTACATTTTTGTAGTACTGTTTAAACTAGATTATAGGAACACTGTGGACAATTGTCATCAAGTTGCAACCTTGAAATACAGAAATGAACACTTTTCCATAAACAAGGTCTAAAATCATGTTTGATGCACTCTGTAAGTTACATTTTTGTAGTACTGTTTAAACTAGATTATAGGAACACTGTGGACAATTGTCATCAAGTTGCAACCTTGAAATACAGAAATAAACACTTTTCCATAAACAAGGTCTAAAATCATGTTTGATGCACTCTGTAAGTTACATTTTTGCAGTACTGTTTAAACTAGATGATAGGAAAACTGTGGACAATTTTCAGCAAGTTGCAACCTTGTAATACAGAAATAAACACTTTTCCATAAACAAGGTCTAAAATCATGTTTGATGCACTCTGTAAGTTACATATTTGCAGTACTGTTTAAACTAGATCATAGGAACACTGTGGACAATTTTCAGCAAGTTGCAACCTTGAAATACAGAAATAAACACTTTTCCATAAACAAGGTCTAAAATCATGTTTGATGCACTCTGTAAGTTACATTTTTGCAGTACTGTTTAAACTAGATCATAGGAACACTGTGGACAATTTTCAGCAAGTTGCAACCTTGAAATACAGAAATGAACACTTTTCCATAAACAAGGTCTAAAATCATGTTTGATGCACTCTGTAAGTTACATTTTTGCAGTACTGTTTAAACTAGATCATAGGAACACTGTGAACAATTTTCAGCAAGTTGCAACCTTGAAATACAGAAATAAACACTTTTCCATAAACAAGGTCTAAAATCATGTTTGATGCACTCTGTAAGTTACATTTTTGCAGTACTGTTTAAACTAGATCATAGGAACACTGTGGACAATTTTCAGCAAGTTGCAACCTTGAAATACAGAAATGAACACTTTTCCATAAACAAGGTCTAAAATCATGTTTGATGCACTCTGTAAGTTACATTTTTGCAGTACTGTTTAAACTAGATCATAGGAACACTGTGGACAATTTTCAGCAAGTTGCAACCTTGAAATACAGAAATGAACACTTTTCCATAAACAAGGTCTAAAATCATGTTTGATGCACTCTGTAAGTTACATTTTTGCAGTACTGTTTAAACTAGATCATAGGAACACCGTGGACAATTTTCAGCAAGTTGCAACCTTGAAATACAGAAATAAACACTTTTCCATAAACAAGGTCTAAAATCATGTTTGATGCACTCTGTAAGTTACATTTTTGTAGTACTGTTTAAACTAGATTATAGGAACACTGTGGACAATTGTCATCAAGTTGCAACCTTGAAATACAGAAATGAACACTTTTCCATAAACAAGGTCTAAAATCATGTTTGATGCACTCTGTAAGTTACATTTTTGTAGTACTGTTTAAACTAGATTATAGGAACACTGTGGACAATTGTCATCAAGTTGCAACCTTGAAATACAGAAATAAACACTTTTCCATAAACAAGGTCTAAAATCATGTTTGATGCACTCTGTAAGTTACATTTTTGCAGTACTGTTTAAACTAGATGATAGGAAAACTGTGGACAATTTTCAGCAAGTTGCAACCTTGTAATACAGAAATAAACACTTTTCCATAAACAAGGTCTAAAATCATGTTTGATGCACTCTGTAAGTTACATATTTGCAGTACTGTTTAAACTAGATCATAGGAACACTGTGGACAATTTTCAGCAAGTTGCAACCTTGAAATACAGAAATGAACACTTTTCCATAAACAAGGTCTAAAATCATGTTTGATGCACTCTGTAAGTTACATTTTTGCAGTACTGTTTAAACTAGATCATAGGAACACCGTGGACAATTTTCAGCAAGTTGCAACCTTGAAATACAGAAATAAACACTTTTCCATAAACAAGGTCTAAAATCATGTTTGATGCACTCTGTAAGTTACATTTTTGTAGTACTGTTTAAACTAGATTATAGGAACACTGTGGACAATTGTCATCAAGTTGCAACCTTGAAATACAGAAATGAACACTTTTCCATAAACAAGGTCTAAAATCATGTTTGATGCACTCTGTAAGTTACATTTTTGTAGTACTGTTTAAACTAGATTATAGGAACACTGTGGACAATTGTCATCAAGTTGCAACCTTGAAATACAGAAATAAACACTTTTCCATAAACAAGGTCTAAAATCATGTTTGATGCACTCTGTAAGTTACATTTTTGCAGTACTGTTTAAACTAGATGATAGGAAAACTGTGGACAATTTTCAGCAAGTTGCAACCTTGTAATACAGAAATAAACACTTTTCCATAAACAAGGTCTAAAATCATGTTTGATGCACTCTGTAAGTTACATATTTGCAGTACTGTTTAAACTAGATCATAGGAACACTGTGGACAATTTTCAGCAAGTTGCAACCTTGAAATACAGAAATAAACACTTTTCCATAAACAAGGTCTAAAATCATGTTTGATGCACTCTGTAAGTTACATTTTTGCAGTACTGTTTAAACTAGATCATAGGAACACTGTGGACAATTTTCAGCAAGTTGCAACCTTGAAATACAGAAATGAACACTTTTCCATAAACAAGGTCTAAAATCATGTTTGATGCACTCTGTAAGTTACATTTTTGCAGTACTGTTTAAACTAGATCATAGGAACACTGTGAACAATTTTCAGCAAGTTGCAACCTTGAAATACAGAAATAAACACTTTTCCATAAACAAGGTCTAAAATCATGTTTGATGCACTCTGTAAGTTACATTTTTGCAGTACTGTTTAAACTAGATCATAGGAACACTGTGGACAATTTTCAGCAAGTTGCAACCTTGAAATACAGAAATGAACACTTTTCCATAAACAAGGTCTAAAATCATGTTTGATGCACTCTGTAAGTTACATTTTTGCAGTACTGTTTAAACTAGATCATAGGAACACTGTGGACAATTTTCAGCAAGTTGCAACCTTGAAATACAGAAATAAACACTTTTCCATAAACAAGGTCTAAAATCATGTTTGATGCACTCTGTAAGTTACATATTTGCAGTACTGTTTAAACTAGATCATAGGAACACTGTGGACAATTTCCAGCAAGTTGCAACCTTGAAATACAGAAATAAACACTTTTCCATAAACAAGGTCTAAAATCATGTTTGATGCACTCTGTAAGTTACATTTTTGCAGTACTGTTTAAACTAGATCATAGGAACACTGTGGACAATTTTCAGCAAGTTGCAACCTTGAAATACAGAAATGAACACTTTTCCATAAACAAGGTCTAAAATCATGTTTGATGCACTCTGTAAGTTACATTTTTGCAGTACTGTTTAAACTAGATCATAGGAACACCGTGGACAATTTTCAGCAAGTTGCAACCTTGAAATACAGAAATAAACACTTTTCCATAAACAAGGTCTAAAATCATGTTTGATGCACTCTGTAAGTTACATTTTTGCAGTACTGTTTAAACTAGATCATAGGAACACTGTGGACAATTTTCAGCAAGTTGCAACCTTGAAATACAGAAATGAACACTTTTCCATAAACAAGGTCTAAAATCATGTTTGATGCACTCTGTAAGTTACATTTTTGCAGTACTGTTTAAACTAGATCATAGGAACACCGTGGACAATTTTCAGCAAGTTGCAACCTTGAAATACAGAAATAAACACTTTTCCATAAACAAGGTCTAAAATCATGTTTGATGCACTCTGTAAGTTACATTTTTGTAGTACTGTTTAAACTAGATTATAGGAACACTGTGGACAATTGTCATCAAGTTGCAACCTTGAAATACAGAAATGAACACTTTTCCATAAACAAGGTCTAAAATCATGTTTGATGCACTCTGTAAGTTACATTTTTGTAGTACTGTTTAAACTAGATTATAGGAACACTGTGGACAATTGTCATCAAGTTGCAACCTTGAAATACAGAAATAAACACTTTTCCATAAACAAGGTCTAAAATCATGTTTGATGCACTCTGTAAGTTACATTTTTGCAGTACTGTTTAAACTAGATGATAGGAAAACTGTGGACAATTTTCAGCAAGTTGCAACCTTGTAATACAGAAATAAACACTTTTCCATAAACAAGGTCTAAAATCATGTTTGATGCACTCTGTAAGTTACATATTTGCAGTACTGTTTAAACTAGATCATAGGAACACTGTGGACAATTTTCAGCAAGTTGCAACCTTGAAATACAGAAATAAACACTTTTCCATAAACAAGGTCTAAAATCATGTTTGATGCACTCTGTAAGTTACATTTTTGCAGTACTGTTTAAACTAGATCATAGGAACACTGTGGACAATTTTCAGCAAGTTGCAACCTTGAAATACAGAAATGAACACTTTTCCATAAACAAGGTCTAAAATCATGTTTGATGCACTCTGTAAGTTACATTTTTGCAGTACTGTTTAAACTAGATCATAGGAACACTGTGGACAATTTTCAGCAAGTTGCAACCTTGAAATACAGAAATAAACACTTTTCCATAAACAAGGTCTAAAATCATGTTTGATGCACTCTGTAAGTTACATTTTTGCAGTACTGTTTAAACTAGATCATAGGAACACTGTGGACAATTTTCAGCAAGTTGCAACCTTGAAATACAGAAATGAACACTTTTCCATAAACAAGGTCTAAAATCATGTTTGATGCACTCTGTAAGTTACATTTTTGCAGTACTGTTTAAACTAGATCATAGGAACACTGTGGACAATTTTCAGCAAGTTGCAACCTTGAAATACAGAAATAAACACTTTTCCATAAACAAGGTCTAAAATCATGTTTGATGCACTCTGTAAGTTACATTTTTGCAGTACTGTTTAAACTAGATCATAGGAACACTGTGGACAATTTTCAGCAAGTTGCAACCTTGAAATACAGAAATGAACACTTTTCCATAAACAAGGTCTAAAATCATGTTTGATGCACTCTGTAAGTTACATTTTTGCAGTACTGTTTAAACTAGATCATAGGAACACTGTGGACAATTTTCAGCAAGTTGCAACCTTGAAATACAGAAATAAACACTTTTCCATAAACAAGGTCTAAAATCATGTTTGATGCACTCTGTAAGTTACATTTTTGTAGTACTGTTTAAACTAGATTATAGGAACACTGTGGACAATTGTCATCAAGTTGCAACCTTGAAATACAGAAATGAACACTTTTCCATAAACAAGGTCTAAAATCATGTTTGATGCACTCTGTAAGTTACATTTTTGTAGTACTGTTTAAACTAGATTATAGGAACACTGTGGACAATTGTCATCAAGTTGCAACCTTGAAATACAGAAATAAACACTTTTCCATAAACAAGGTCTAAAATCATGTTTGATGCACTCTGTAAGTTACATATTTGCAGTACTGTTTAAACTAGATCATAGGAACACTGTGGACAATTTTCAGCAAGTTGCAACCTTGAAATACAGAAATAAACACTTTTCCATAAACAAGGTCTAAAATCATGTTTGATGCACTCTGTAAGTTACATTTTTGCAGTACTGTTTAAACTAGATCATAGGAACACTGTGGACAATTTTCAGCAAGTTGCAACCTTGAAATACAGAAATGAACACTTTTCCATAAACAAGGTCTAAAATCATGTTTGATGCACTCTGTAAGTTACATTTTTGCAGTACTGTTTAAACTAGATCATAGGAACACTGTGGACAATTTTCAGCAAGTTGCAACCTTGAAATACAGAAATAAACACTTTTCCATAAACAAGGTCTAAAATCATGTTTGATGCACTCTGTAAGTTACATTTTTGCAGTACTGTTTAAACTAGATCATAGGAACACTGTGGACAATTTTCAGCAAGTTGCAACCTTGAAATACAGAAATGAACACTTTTCCATAAACAAGGTCTAAAATCATGTTTGATGCACTCTGTAAGTTACATTTTTGCAGTACTGTTTAAACTAGATCATAGGAACACTGTGGACAATTTTCAGCAAGTTGCAACCTTGAAATACAGAAATAAACACTTTTCCATAAACAAGGTCTAAAATCATGTTTGATGCACTCTGTAAGTTACATTTTTGTAGTACTGTTTAAACTAGATTATAGGAACACTGTGGACAATTGTCATCAAGTTGCAACCTTGAAATACAGAAATGAACACTTTTCCATAAACAAGGTCTAAAATCATGTTTGATGCACTCTGTAAGTTACATTTTTGTAGTACTGTTTAAACTAGATTATAGGAACACTGTGGACAATTGTCATCAAGTTGCAACCTTGAAATACAGAAATAAACACTTTTCCATAAACAAGGTCTAAAATCATGTTTGATGCACTCTGTAAGTTACATTTTGCAGTACTGTTTAAACTAGATGATAGGAACACTGTGGACAATTTTCAGCAAGTTGCAACCTTGTAATACAGAAATAAACACTTTTCCATAAACAAGGTCTAAAATCATGTTTGATGCACTCTGTAAGTTACATTTTGCAGTACTGTTTAAACTAGATCATAGGAACACTGTGGACAATTTTCAGCAAGTTGCAACCTTGAAATACAGAAATAAACACTTTTCCATAAACAAGGTCTAAAATCATGTTTGATGCACTCTGTAAATTACATTTTTGTAGTACTGTTTAAACTAGATTATAGGAACACTGTGGACAATTGTCATCAAGTTGCAACCTTGAAATACAGAAATAAACACTTTTCCATAAACAAGGTCTAAAATCATGTTTGATGCACTCTGTAAGTTACATTTTTGCAGTACTGTTTAAACTAGATTATAGGAACACTGTGGACAATTTTCAGCAAGTTGCAACCTTGAAATACAGAAATAAACACTTTTCCATAAACAAGGTCTAAAATCATGTTTGATGCACTCTGTAAGTTACATTTTTGCAGTACTGTTTAAACTAGATCATAGGAACACTGTGGACAATTTTCAGCAAGTTGCAACCTTGAAATACAGAAATAAACACTTTTCCATAAACAAGGTCTAAAATCATGTTTGATGCACTCTGTAAGTTACATTTTTGCAGTACTGTTTAAACTAGATCATAGGAACACTGTGGACAATTTTCAGCAAGTTGCAACCTTGAAATACAGAAATAAACACTTTTCCATAAACAAGGTCTAAAATCATGTTTGATGCACTCTGTAAGTTACATTTTTGCAGTACTGTTTAAACTAGATGTAAGTTACACTTTTGCAGTACTGATATCATGAACACTGTGGACAATTTTCAGCAAGTTGCAACCTTGAAATACAGAAATAAACACTTTTCCATAAACAAGGTCTAAAATCATGTTTGATGCACTCTGTAAGTTACATTTTTGCAGTACTGTTTAAACTAGATCATAGGAACACTGTGGACAATTTTCAGCAAGTTGCAACCTTGAAATACAGAAATGAACACTTTTCCATAAACAAGGTCTAAAATCATGTTTGATGCACTCTGTAAGTTACATTTTTGCAGTACTGTTTAAACTAGATCATAGGAACACTGTGGACAATTTTCAGCAAGTTGCAACCTTGAAATACAGAAATAAACACTTTTCCATAAACAAGGTCTAAAATCATGTTTGATGCACTCTGTAAGTTACATTTTTGTAGTACTGTTTAAACTAGATTATAGGAACACTGTGGACAATTGTCATCAAGTTGCAACCTTGAAATACAGAAATGAACACTTTTCCATAAACAAGGTCTAAAATCATGTTTGATGCACTCTGTAAGTTACATTTTTGTAGTACTGTTTAAACTAGATTATAGGAACACTGTGGACAATTGTCATCAAGTTGCAACCTTGAAATACAGAAATAAACACTTTTCCATAAACAAGGTCTAAAATCATGTTTGATGCACTCTGTAAGTTACATTTTTGCAGTACTGTTTAAACTAGATGATAGGAAAACTGTGGACAATTTTCAGCAAGTTGCAACCTTGTAATACAGAAATAAACACTTTTCCATAAACAAGGTCTAAAATCATGTTTGATGCACTCTGTAAGTTACATATTTGCAGTACTGTTTAAACTAGATCATAGGAACACTGTGGACAATTTTCAGCAAGTTGCAACCTTGAAATACAGAAATAAACACTTTTCCATAAACAAGGTCTAAAATCATGTTTGATGCACTCTGTAAGTTACATTTTTGCAGTACTGTTTAATCTAGATCATAGGAACACTGTGGACAATTTTCAGCAAGTTGCAACCTTGAAATACAGAAATGAACACTTTTCCATAAACAAGGTCTAAAATCATGTTTGATGCACTCTGTAAGTTACATTTTTGCAGTACTGTTTAAACTAGATCATAGGAACACTGTGAACAATTTTCAGCAAGTTGCAACCTTGAAATACAGAAATAAACACTTTTCCATAAACAAGGTCTAAAATCATGTTTGATGCACTCTGTAAGTTACATTTTTGCAGTACTGTTTAAACTAGATCATAGGAACACTGTGGACAATTTTCAGCAAGTTGCAACCTTGAAATACAGAAATGAACACTTTTCCATAAACAAGGTCTAAAATCATGTTTGATGCACTCTGTAAGTTACATTTTTGCAGTACTGTTTAAACTAGATCATAGGAACACTGTGGACAATTTTCAGCAAGTTGCAACCTTGAAATACAGAAATAAACACTTTTCCATAAACAAGGTCTAAAATCATGTTTGATGCACTCTGTAAGTTACATTTTTGCAGTACTGTTTAAACTAGATGATAGGAAAACTGTGGACAATTTTCAGCAAGTTGCAACCTTGTAATACAGAAATAAACACTTTTCCATAAACAAGGTCTAAAATCATGTTTGATGCACTCTGTAAGTTACATATTTGCAGTACTGTTTAAGATAGATCATAGGAACACTGTGGACAATTTTCAGCAAGTTGCAACCTTGAAATACAGAAATGAACACTTTTCCATAAACAAGGTCTAAAATCATGTTTGATGCACTCTGTAAGTTACATTTTTGCAGTACTGTTTAAACTAGATGATTGGAACACTGTGGACAATTTTCAGCAAGTTGCAACCTTGAAATACAGAAATGAACACTTTTCCATAAACAAGGTCTAAAATCATGTTTGATGCACTCTGTAAGTTACATTTTTGCAGTACTGTTTAAACTAGATCATAGGAACACTGTGGACAATTTTCAGCAAGTTGCAACCTTGAAATACAGAAATGAACACTTTTCCATAAACAAGGTCTAAAATCATGTTTGATGCACTCTGTAAGTTACATTTTTGCAGTACTGTTTAAACTAGATCATAGGAACACTGTGGACAATTTTCAGCAAGTTGCAACCTTGAAATACAGAAATAAACACTTTTCCATAAACAAGGTCTAAAATCATGTTTGATGCACTCTGTAAGTTACATTTTTGCAGTACTGTTTAAACTAGATGATAGGAAAACTGTGGACAATTTTCAGCAAGTTGCAACCTTGAAATACAGAAATAAACACTTTTCCATAAACAAGGTCTAAAATCATGTTTGATGCACTCTGTAAGTTACATTTTTGCAGTACTGTTTAAGATAGATCATAGGAACACTGTGGACAATTTTCAGCAAGTTGCAACCTTGAAATACAGAAATGAACACTTTTCCATAAACAAGGTCTAAAATCATGTTTGATGCACTCTGTAAGTTACATTTTTGCAGTACTGTTTAAACTAGATCATAGGAACACTGTGGACAATTTTCAGCAAGTTGCAACCTTGAAATACAGAAATGAACACTTTTCCATAAACAAGGTCTAAAATCATGTTTGATGCACTCTGTAAGTTACATATTTGCAGTACTGTTTAAACTAGATCATAGGAACACTGTGGACAATTTTCAGCAAGTTGCAACCTTGAAATACAGAAATAAACACTTTTCCATAAACAAGGTCTAAAATCATGTTTGATGCACTCTGTAAGTTACATTTTTGTAGTACTGTTTAAACTAGATTATAGGAACACTGTGGACAATTGTCATCAAGTTGCAACCTTGAAATACAGAAATGAACACTTTTCCATAAACAAGGTCTAAAATCATGTTTGATGCACTCTGTAAGTTACATTTTTGTAGTACTGTTTAAACTAGATTATAGGAACACTGTGGACAATTGTCATCAAGTTGCAACCTTGAAATACAGAAATAAACACTTTTCCATAAACAAGGTCTAAAATCATGTTTGATGCACTCTGTAAGTTACATTTTTGCAGTACTGTTTAAACTAGATGATAGGAAAACTGTGGACAATTTTCAGCAAGTTGCAACCTTGTAATACAGAAATAAACACTTTTCCATAAACAAGGTCTAAAATCATGTTTGATGCACTCTGTAAGTTACATTTTTGCAGTACTGTTTAAACTAGATCATAGGAACACTGTGGACAATTTTCAGCAAGTTGCAACCTTGAAATACAGAAATGAACACTTTTCCATAAACAAGGTCTAAAATCATGTTTGATGCACTCTGTAAGTTACATTTTTGTAGTACTGTTTAAACTAGATTATAGGAACACTGTGGACAATTGTCATCAAGTTGCAACCTTGAAATACAGAAATGAACACTTTTCCATAAACAAGGTCTAAAATCATGTTTGATGCACTCTGTAAGTTACATTTTTGTAGTACTGTTTAAACTAGATTATAGGAACACTGTGGACAATTGTCATCAAGTTGCAACCTTGAAATACAGAAATAAACACTTTTCCATAAACAAGGTCTAAAATCATGTTTGATGCACTCTGTAAGTTACATTTTTGCAGTACTGTTTAAACTAGATGATAGGAAAACTGTGGACAATTTTCAGCAAGTTGCAACCTTGTAATACAGAAATAAACACTTTTCCATAAACAAGGTCTAAAATCATGTTTGATGCACTCTGTAAGTTACATATTTGCAGTACTGTTTAAACTAGATCATAGGAACACTGTGGACAATTTTCAGCAAGTTGCAACCTTGAAATACAGAAATAAACACTTTTCCATAAACAAGGTCTAAAATCATGTTTGATGCACTCTGTAAGTTACATTTTTGCAGTACTGTTTAATCTAGATCATAGGAACACTGTGGACAATTTTCAGCAAGTTGCAACCTTGAAATACAGAAATGAACACTTTTCCATAAACAAGGTCTAAAATCATGTTTGATGCACTCTGTAAGTTACATTTTTGCAGTACTGTTTAAACTAGATCATAGGAACACTGTGAACAATTTTCAGCAAGTTGCAACCTTGAAATACAGAAATAAACACTTTTCCATAAACAAGGTCTAAAATCATGTTTGATGCACTCTGTAAGTTACATTTTTGCAGTACTGTTTAAACTAGATCATAGGAACACTGTGGACAATTTTCAGCAAGTTGCAACCTTGAAATACAGAAATGAACACTTTTCCATAAACAAGGTCTAAAATCATGTTTGATGCACTCTGTAAGTTACATTTTTGCAGTACTGTTTAAACTAGATCATAGGAACACTGTGGACAATTTTCAGCAAGTTGCAACCTTGAAATACAGAAATAAACACTTTTCCATAAACAAGGTCTAAAATCATGTTTGATGCACTCTGTAAGTTACATTTTTGCAGTACTGTTTAAACTAGATGATAGGAAAACTGTGGACAATTTTCAGCAAGTTGCAACCTTGTAATACAGAAATAAACACTTTTCCATAAACAAGGTCTAAAATCATGTTTGATGCACTCTGTAAGTTACATATTTGCAGTACTGTTTAAGATAGATCATAGGAACACTGTGGACAATTTTCAGCAAGTTGCAACCTTGAAATACAGAAATGAACACTTTTCCATAAACAAGGTCTAAAATCATGTTTGATGCACTCTGTAAGTTACATTTTTGCAGTACTGTTTAAACTAGATCATAGGAACACTGTGGACAATTTTCAGCAAGTTGCAACCTTGAAATACAGAAATGAACACTTTTCCATAAACAAGGTCTAAAATCATGTTTGATGCACTCTGTAAGTTACATTTTGCAGTACTGTTTAAACTAGATCATAGGAACACTGTGGACAATTTTCAGCAAGTTGCAACCTTGAAATACAGAAATGAACACTTTTCCATAAACAAGGTCTAAAATCATGTTTGATGCACTCTGTAAGTTACATTTTTGCAGTACTGTTTAAACTAGATCATAGGAACACTGTGGACAATTTTCAGCAAGTTGCAACCTTGAAATACAGAAATAAACACTTTTCCATAAACAAGGTCTAAAATCATGTTTGATGCACTCTGTAAGTTACATTTTTGCAGTACTGTTTAAACTAGATGATAGGAAAACTGTGGACAATTTTCAGCAAGTTGCAACCTTGTAATACAGAAATAAACACTTTTCCATAAACAAGGTCTAAAATCATGTTTGATGCACTCTGTAAGTTACATATTTGCAGTACTGTTTAAGATAGATCATAGGAACACTGTGGACAATTTTCAGCAAGTTGCAACCTTGAAATACAGAAATGAACACTTTTCCATAAACAAGGTCTAAAATCATGTTTGATGCACTCTGTAAGTTACATTTTTGCAGTACTGTTTAAACTAGATCATAGGAACACTGTGGACAATTTTCAGCAAGTTGCAACCTTGAAATACAGAAATGAACACTTTTCCATAAACAAGGTCTAAAATCATGTTTGATGCACTCTGTAAGTTACATATTTGCAGTACTGTTTAAACTAGATCATAGGAACACTGTGGACAATTTTCAGCAAGTTGCAACCTTGAAATACAGAAATAAACACTTTTCCATAAACAAGGTCTAAAATCATGTTTGATGCACTCTGTAAGTTACATTTTTGTAGTACTGTTTAAACTAGATTATAGGAACACTGTGGACAATTGTCATCAAGTTGCAACCTTGAAATACAGAAATGAACACTTTTCCATAAACAAGGTCTAAAATCATGTTTGATGCACTCTGTAAGTTACATTTTTGTAGTACTGTTTAAACTAGATTATAGGAACACTGTGGACAATTGTCATCAAGTTGCAACCTTGAAATACAGAAATAAACACTTTTCCATAAACAAGGTCTAAAATCATGTTTGATGCACTCTGTAAGTTACATTTTTGCAGTACTGTTTAAACTAGATGATAGGAAAACTGTGGACAATTTTCAGCAAGTTGCAACCTTGTAATACAGAAATAAACACTTTTCCATAAACAAGGTCTAAAATCATGTTTGATGCACTCTGTAAGTTACATATTTGCAGTACTGTTTAAACTAGATCATAGGAACACTGTGGACAATTTTCAGCAAGTTGCAACCTTGAAATACAGAAATAAACACTTTTCCATAAACAAGGTCTAAAATCATGTTTGATGCACTCTGTAAGTTACATTTTTGCAGTACTGTTTAATCTAGATCATAGGAACACTGTGGACAATTTTCAGCAAGTTGCAACCTTGAAATACAGAAATGAACACTTTTCCATAAACAAGGTCTAAAATCATGTTTGATGCACTCTGTAAGTTACATTTTTGCAGTACTGTTTAAACTAGATCATAGGAACACTGTGAACAATTTTCAGCAAGTTGCAACCTTGAAATACAGAAATAAACACTTTTCCATAAACAAGGTCTAAAATCATGTTTGATGCACTCTGTAAGTTACATTTTTGCAGTACTGTTTAAACTAGATCATAGGAACACTGTGGACAATTTTCAGCAAGTTGCAACCTTGAAATACAGAAATGAACACTTTTCCATAAACAAGGTCTAAAATCATGTTTGATGCACTCTGTAAGTTACATTTTTGCAGTACTGTTTAAACTAGATCATAGGAACACTGTGGACAATTTTCAGCAAGTTGCAACCTTGAAATACAGAAATAAACACTTTTCCATAAACAAGGTCTAAAATCATGTTTGATGCACTCTGTAAGTTACATTTTTGCAGTACTGTTTAAACTAGATGATAGGAAAACTGTGGACAATTTTCAGCAAGTTGCAACCTTGTAATACAGAAATAAACACTTTTCCATAAACAAGGTCTAAAATCATGTTTGATGCACTCTGTAAGTTACATATTTGCAGTACTGTTTAAGATAGATCATAGGAACACTGTGGACAATTTTCAGCAAGTTGCAACCTTGAAATACAGAAATGAACACTTTTCCATAAACAAGGTCTAAAATCATGTTTGATGCACTCTGTAAGTTACATTTTTGCAGTACTGTTTAAACTAGATCATAGGAACACCGTGGACAATTTTCAGCAAGTTGCAACCTTGAAATACAGAAATAAACACTTTTCCATAAACAAGGTCTAAAATCATGTTTGATGCACTCTGTAAGTTACATTTTTGTAGTACTGTTTAAACTAGATTATAGGAACACTGTGGACAATTGTCATCAAGTTGCAACCTTGAAATACAGAAATGAACACTTTTCCATAAACAAGGTCTAAAATCATGTTTGATGCACTCTGTAAGTTACATTTTTGTAGTACTGTTTAAACTAGATTATAGGAACACTGTGGACAATTGTCATCAAGTTGCAACCTTGAAATACAGAAATAAACACTTTTCCATAAACAAGGTCTAAAATCATGTTTGATGCACTCTGTAAGTTACATTTTTGCAGTACTGTTTAAACTAGATGATAGGAAAACTGTGGACAATTTTCAGCAAGTTGCAACCTTGTAATACAGAAATAAACACTTTTCCATAAACAAGGTCTAAAATCATGTTTGATGCACTCTGTAAGTTACATATTTGCAGTACTGTTTAAACTAGATCATAGGAACACTGTGGACAATTTTCAGCAAGTTGCAACCTTGAAATACAGAAATAAACACTTTTCCATAAACAAGGTCTAAAATCATGTTTGATGCACTCTGTAAGTTACATTTTTGCAGTACTGTTTAAACTAGATCATAGGAACACTGTGGACAATTTTCAGCAAGTTGCAACCTTGAAATACAGAAATGAACACTTTTCCATAAACAAGGTCTAAAATCATGTTTGATGCACTCTGTAAGTTACATTTTTGCAGTACTGTTTAAACTAGATCATAGGAACACTGTGAACAATTTTCAGCAAGTTGCAACCTTGAAATACAGAAATAAACACTTTTCCATAAACAAGGTCTAAAATCATGTTTGATGCACTCTGTAAGTTACATTTTTGCAGTACTGTTTAAACTAGATGATAGGAAAACTGTGGACAATTTTCAGCAAGTTGCAACCTTGTAATACAGAAATAAACACTTTTCCATAAACAAGGTCTAAAATCATGTTTGATGCACTCTGTAAGTTACATATTTGCAGTACTGTTTAAACTAGATCATAGGAACACTGTGGACAATTTTCAGCAAGTTGCAACCTTGAAATACAGAAATAAACACTTTTCCATAAACAAGGTCTAAAATCATGTTTGATGCACTCTGTAAGTTACATTTTTGCAGTACTGTTTAAACTAGATCATAGGAACACTGTGGACAATTTTCAGCAAGTTGCAACCTTGAAATACAGAAATGAACACTTTTCCATAAACAAGGTCTAAAATCATGTTTGATGCACTCTGTAAGTTACATTTTTGCAGTACTGTTTAAACTAGATCATAGGAACACTGTGAACAATTTTCAGCAAGTTGCAACCTTGAAATACAGAAATAAACACTTTTCCATAAACAAGGTCTAAAATCATGTTTGATGCACTCTGTAAGTTACATTTTTGCAGTACTGTTTAAACTAGATCATAGGAACACTGTGGACAATTTTCAGCAAGTTGCAACCTTGAAATACAGAAATGAACACTTTTCCATAAACAAGGTCTAAAATCATGTTTGATGCACTCTGTAAGTTACATTTTTGCAGTACTGTTTAAACTAGATCATAGGAACACTGTGGACAATTTTCAGCAAGTTGCAACCTTGAAATACAGAAATAAACACTTTTCCATAAACAAGGTCTAAAATCATGTTTGATGCACTCTGTAAGTTACATATTTGCAGTACTGTTTCAACTAGATCATAGGAACACTGTGGACAATTTCCAGCAAGTTGCAACCTTGAAATACAGAAATAAACACTTTTCCATAAACAAGGTCTAAAATCATGTTTGATGCACTCTGTAAGTTACATATTTGCAGTACTGTTTAAACTAGATCATAGGAACACTGTGGACAATTTTCAGCAAGTTGCAACCTTGAAATACAGAAATAAACACTTTTCCATAAACAAGGTCTAAAATCATGTTTGATGCACTCTGTAAGTTACATTTTTGCAGTACTGTTTAAACTAGATCATAGGAACACTGTGGACAATTTTCAGCAAGTTGCAACCTTGAAATACAGAAATAAACACTTTTCCATAAACAAGGTCTAAAATCATGTTTGATGCACTCTGTAAGTTACATTTTTGCAGTACTGTTTAAACTAGATCATAGGAACACTGTGGACAATTTTCAGCAAGTTGCAACCTTGAAATACAGAAATGAACACTTTTCCATAAACAAGGTCTAAAATCATGTTTGATGCACTCTGTAAGTTACATTTTTGCAGTACTGTTTAAACTAGATCATAGGAACACCGTGGACAATTTTCAGCAAGTTGCAACCTTGAAATACAGAAATAAACACTTTTCCATAAACAAGGTCTAAAATCATGTTTGATGCACTCTGTAAGTTACATTTTGTAGTACTGTTTAAACTAGATTATAGGAACACTGTGGACAATTGTCATCAAGTTGCAACCTTGAAATACAGAAATGAACACTTTTCCATAAACAAGGTCTAAAATCATGTTTGATGCACTCTGTAAGTTACATTTTTGTAGTACTGTTTAAACTAGATTATAGGAACACTGTGGACAATTGTCATCAAGTTGCAACCTTGAAATACAGAAATAAACACTTTTCCATAAACAAGGTCTAAAATCATGTTTGATGCACTCTGTAAGTTACATTTTTGCAGTACTGTTTAAACTAGATGATAGGAAAACTGTGGACAATTTTCAGCAAGTTGCAACCTTGTAATACAGAAATAAACACTTTTCCATAAACAAGGTCTAAAATCATGTTTGATGCACTCTGTAAGTTACATATTTGCAGTACTGTTTAAACTAGATCATAGGAACACTGTGGACAATTTTCAGCAAGTTGCAACCTTGAAATACAGAAATAAACACTTTTCCATAAACAAGGTCTAAAATCATGTTTGATGCACTCTGTAAGTTACATTTTTGCAGTACTGTTTAATCTAGATCATAGGAACACTGTGGACAATTTTCAGCAAGTTGCAACCTTGAAATACAGAAATGAACACTTTTCCATAAACAAGGTCTAAAATCATGTTTGATGCACTCTGTAAGTTACATTTTTGCAGTACTGTTTAAACTAGATCATAGGAACACTGTGAACAATTTTCAGCAAGTTGCAACCTTGAAATACAGAAATAAACACTTTTCCATAAACAAGGTCTAAAATCATGTTTGATGCACTCTGTAAGTTACATTTTTGCAGTACTGTTTAAACTAGATCATAGGAACACTGTGGACAATTTTCAGCAAGTTGCAACCTTGAAATACAGAAATGAACACTTTTCCATAAACAAGGTCTAAAATCATGTTTGATGCACTCTGTAAGTTACATTTTTGCAGTACTGTTTAAACTAGATCATAGGAACACTGTGGACAATTTTCAGCAAGTTGCAACCTTGAAATACAGAAATAAACACTTTTCCATAAACAAGGTCTAAAATCATGTTTGATGCACTCTGTAAGTTACATATTTGCAGTACTGTTTAAACTAGATCATAGGAACACTGTGGACAATTTCCAGCAAGTTGCAACCTTGAAATACAGAAATAAACACTTTTCCATAAACAAGGTCTAAAATCATGTTTGATGCACTCTGTAAGTTACATTTTTGCAGTACTGTTTAAACTAGATCATAGGAACACTGTGGACAATTTTCAGCAAGTTGCAACCTTGAAATACAGAAATGAACACTTTTCCATAAACAAGGTCTAAAATCATGTTTGATGCACTCTGTAAGTTACATTTTTGCAGTACTGTTTAAACTAGATTATAGGAACACTGTGGACAATTTTCAGCAAGTTGCAACCTTGAAATACAGAAATAAACACTTTTCCATATACAAGGTCTAAAATCATGTTTGATGCACTCTGTAAGTTACATTTTTGCAGTACTGTTTAAACTAGATCATAGGAACACTGTGGACAATTTTCAGCAAGTTGCAACCTTGAAATACAGAAATAAACACTTTTCCATAAACAAGGTCTAAAATCATGTTTGATGCACTCTGTAAGTTACATTTTTGTAGTACTGTTTAAACTAGATTATAGGAACACTGTGGACAATTGTCATCAAGTTGCAACCTTGAAATACAGAAATAAACACTTTTCCATAAACAATGTCTAAAATCATGTTTGATGCACTCTGTAAGTTACATTTTTGCAGTACTGTTTAAACTAGATGATAGGAACACTGTGGACAATTTTCAGCAAGTTGCAACATTGAAATACAGAAATAAACACTTTTCCAAAAACAAGGTCTAAAATCATGTTTGATGCACTCTGTAAGTTACATATTTGCAGTACTGTTTAAACTAGATCATAGGAACACTGTGGACAATTTTCAGCAAGTTGCAACCTTGAAATACAGAAATAAACACTTTTCCATAAACAAGGTCTAAAATCATGTTTGATGCACTCTGTAAGTTACATTTTTGTAGTACTGTTTAAACTAGATTATAGGAACACTGTGGACAATTGTCATCAAGTTGCAACCTTGAAATACAGAAATAAACACTTTTCCATAAACAATGTCTAAAATCATGTTTGATGCACTCTGTAAGTTACATTTTTGCAGTACTGTTTAAACTAGATGATAGGAACACTGTGGACAATTTTCAGCAAGTTGCAACCTTGAAATACAGAAATAAACACTTTTCCATAAACAAGGTCTAAAATCATGTTTGATGCACTCTGTAAGTTACATATTTGCAGTACTGTTTAAACTAGATCATAGGAACACTGTGGACAATTTTCAGCAAGTTGCAACCTTGAAATACAGAAATAAACACTTTTCCATAAACAAGGTCTAAAATCATGTTTGATGCACTCTGTAAGTTACATTTTTGCAGTACTGTTTAAACTAGATCATAGGAACACTGTGGACAATTTTCAGCAAGTTGCAACCTTGAAATACAGAAATAAACACTTTTCCATAAACAAGGTCTAAAATCATGTTTGATGCACTCTGTAAGTTACATTTTTGCAGTACTGTTTAAACTTGATCATAGGAACACTGTGGACAATTTTCAGCAAGTTGCAACCTTGAAATACAGAAATGAACACTTTTCCATAAACAAGGTCTAAAATCATGTTTGATGCACTCTGTAAGTTACATTGTTGCAGTACTGTTTAAACTAGATCATAGGAACACTGTGGACAATTTTCAGCAAGTTGCAACCTTGAAATTCAGAAATAAACACTTTTCCATAAACAAGGTCTAAAATCATGTTTGATGCACTCTGTAAGTTACATATTTGCAGTACTGTTTAAACTAGATGATAGGAACACTGTGGACAATTTTCAGCAAGTTGCAACCTTGAAATACAGAAATAAACACTTTTCCATAAACAAGGTCTAAAATCATGTTTGATGCACTCTGTAAGTTACATTTTTGCAGTACTGTTTAAACTAGATCATAGGAACACTGTGGACAATTTTCAGCAAGTTGCAACCTTGAAATACAGAAATAAACACTTTTCCATAAACAAGGGCTAAAATCATGTTTGATGCACTCTGTAAGTTACATTTTTGCAGTACTGTTTAAACTAGATCATAGGAACACTGTGGACAATTTTCAGCAAGTTGCAACCTTGAAATACAGAAATAAACAATTTTCCATAAACAAGGTCTAAAATCATGTTTGATGCACTCTGTAAGTTACATTTTTGCAGTACTGTTTAAACTAGATCATAGGAACACTGTGGACAATTTTCAGCAAGTTGCAACCTTGAAATACAGAAATAAACACTTTTCCATAAACAAGGTCTAAAATCATGTTTGATGCACTCTGTAAGTTACATTTTTGCAGTACTGTTTAAACTAGATCATAGGAACACTGTGGACAATTTTCAGCAAGTTGCAACCTTGAAATACAGAAATAAACACTTTTCCATAAACAAGGTCTAAAATCATGTTTGATGCACTCTGTAAGTTACATTTTTGCAGTACTGTTTAAACTAGATCATAGGAACACTGTGGACAATTTTCAGCAAGTTGCAACCTTGAAATACAGAAATAAACACTTTTACATAAACAAGGTCTAAAATCATGTTTGATGCACTCTGTAAGTTACATTTTTGCAGTACTGTTTAAACTAGATCATAGGAACACTGTGGACAATTTTCAGCAAGTTGCAACCTTGAAATACAGAAATAAACACTTTTCCATAAACAAGGTCTAAAATCATGTTTGATGCACTCTGTAAGTTACATTTTTGCAGTACTGTTTAAACTAGATCATAGGAACACTGTGGACAATTTTCAGCAAGTTGCAACCTTGAAATACAGAAATAAACACTTTTCCATAAACAAGGTCTAAAATCATGTTTGATGCACTCTGTAAGTTACATTTTTGCAGTACTGTTTAAACTAGATCATAGGAACACTGTGGACAATTTTCAGCAAGTTGCAACCTTGAAATACAGAAATAAACACTTTTCCATAAACAAGGTCTAAAATCATGTTTGATGCACTCTGTAAGTTACATATTTGCAGTACTGTTTAAACTAGATGATAGGAACACTGTGGACAATTTTCAGCAAGTTGCAACCTTGAAATACAGAAATAAACACTTTTCCATAAACAAGGTCTAAAATCATGTTTGATGCACTCTGTAAGTTACATTTTGCAGTACTGTTTAAACTAGATCATAGGAACACTGTGGACAATTTTCAGCAAGTTGCAACCTTGAAATACAGAAATAAACACTTTTCCATAAACAAGGGCTAAAATCATGTTTGATGCACTCTGTAAGTTACATTTTTGCAGTACTGTTTAAACTAGATCATAGGAACACTGTGGGCAATTTTCAGCAAGTTGCAACCTTGAAATACAGAAATAAACAATTTTCCATAAACAAGGTCTAAAATCATGTTTGATGCACTCTGTAAGTTACATTTTTGCAGTACTGTTTAAACTAGATCATAGGAACACTGTGGACAATTTTCAGCAAGTTGCAACCTTGAAATACAGAAATAAACACTTTTCCATAAACAAGGTCTAAAATCATGTTTGATGCACTCTGTAAGTTACATTTTTGCAGTACTGTTTAAACTAGATCATAGGAACACTGTGGACAATTTTCAGCAAGTTGCAACCTTGAAATACAGAAATAAACACTTTTCCATAAACAAGGTCTAAAATCATGTTTGATGCACTCTGTAAGTTACATATTTGCAGTACTGTTTAAACTAGATCATAGGAACACTGTGGACAATTTTCAGCAAGTTGCAACCTTGAAATACAGAAATAAACACTTTTCCATAAACAAGGTCTAAAATCATGTTTGATGCACTCTGTAAGTTACATTTTTGCAGTACTGTTTAAACTAGATCATAGGAACACTGTGGACAATTTTCAGCAAGTTGCAACCTTGAAATACAGAAATAAACACTTTTCCATAAACAAGGGCTAAAATCATGTTTGATGCACTCTGTAAGTTACATTTTTGCAGTACTGTTTAAACTAGATCATAGGAACACTGTGGACAATTTTCAGCAAGTTGCAACCTTGAAATACAGAAATAAACACTTTTCCATAAACAAGGTCTAAAATCATGTTTGATGCACTCTGTAAGTTACATTTTTGCAGTACTGTTTAAACTAGATCATAGGAACACTGTGGACAATTTTCAGCAAGTTGCAACCTTGAAATACAGAAATAAACACTTTTCCATAAACAAGGTCTAAAATCATGTTTGATGCACTCTGTAAGTTACATTTTGCAGTACTGTTTAAACTAGATCATAGGAACACTGTGGACAATTTTCAGCAAGTTGCAACCTTGAAATACAGAAATAAACACTTTTCCATAAACAAGGTCTAAAATCATGTTTGATGCACTCTGTAAGTTACATATTTGCAGTACTGTTTAAACTAGATCATAGGAACACTGTGGACAATTTTCAGCAAGTTGCAACCTTGAAATACAGAAATAAACACTTTTCCATAAACAAGGTCTAAAATCATGTTTGATGCACTCTGTAAGTTACATTTTGCAGTACTGTTTAAACTAGATCATAGGAACACTGTGGACAATTTTCAGCAAGTTGCAACCTTGAAATACAGAAATAAACACTTTTCCATAAACAAGGGCTAAAATCATGTTTGATGCACTCTGTAAGTTACATTTTTGCAGTACTGTTTAAACTAGATCATAGGAACACTGTGGACAATTTTCAGCAAGTTGCAACCTTGAAATACAGAAATAAACACTTTTCCATAAACAAGGTCTAAAATCATGTTTGATGCACTCTGTAAGTTACATTTTTGCAGTACTGTTTAAACTAGATCATAGGAACACTGTGGACAATTTTCAGCAAGTTGCAACCTTGAAATACAGAAATAAACACTTTTCCATAAACAAGGTCTAAAATCATGTTTGATGCACTCTGTAAGTTACATATTTGCAGTACTGTTTAAACTAGATCATAGGAACACTGTGGACAATTTTCAGCAAGTTGCAACCTTGAAATACAGAAATAAACACTTTTCCATAAACAAGGTCTAAAATCATGTTTGATGCACTCTGTAAGTTACATATTTGCAGTACTGTTTAAACTAGATCATAGGAACACTGTGGACACTTTTCAGCACGTTGCAACCTTGAAATACAGAAATAAACACTTTTCCATAAACAAGGTCTAAAATCATGTTTGATGCACTCTGTAAGTTACATATTTGCAGTACTGTTTAAAACTAGATCATAGGAACACTGTGGACAATTTTCAGCAAGTTGCAACCTTGAAATACAGAAATGAACACTTTTCCATAAACAAGGTCTAAAATCATGTTTGATGCACTCTGTAAGTTACATTTTTGCAGTACTGTTTAAACTAGATCATAGGAACACTGTGGACAATTTTCAGCAAGTTGCAACCTTGAAATACAGAAATAAACACTTTTCCATAAACAAGGTCTAAAATCATGTTTGATGCACTCTGTAAGTTACATTTTTGTAGTACTGTTTAAACTAGATTATAGGAACACTGTGGACAATTGTCATCAAGTTGCAACCTTGAAATACAGAAATAAACACTTTTCCATAAACAATGTCTAAAATCATGTTTGATGCACTCTGTAAGTTACATTTTTGCAGTACTGTTTAAACTAGATGATAGGAACACTGTGGACAATTTTCAGCAAGTTGCAACCTTGAAATACAGAAATAAACAATTTTCCATAAACAAGGTCTAAAATCATGTTTGATGCACTCTGTAAGTTACATTTTTGCAGTACTGTTTAAACTAGATCATAGGAACACTGTGGACAATTTTCAGCAAGTTGCAACCTTGAAATACAGAAATAAACACTTTTCCATAAACAAGGTCTAAAATCATGTTTGATGCACTCTGTAAGTTACATTTTTGCAGTACTGTTTAAACTAGATCATAGGAACACTGTGGACAATTTTCAGCAAGTTGCAACCTTGAAATACAGAAATAAACACTTTTCCATAAACAAGGTCTAAAATCATGTTTGATGCACTCTGTAAGTTACATATTTGCAGTACTGTTTAAACTAGATCATAGGAACACTGTGGACAATTTTCAGCAAGTTGCAACCTTGAAATACAGAAATAAACACTTTTCCATAAACAAGGTCTAAAATCATGTTTGATGCACTCTGTAAGTTACATTTTTGCAGTACTGTTTAAACTAGATCATAGGAACACTGTGGACAATTTTCAGCAAGTTGCAACCTTGAAATACAGAAATAAACACTTTTCCATAAACAAGGGCTAAAATCATGTTTGATGCACTCTGTAAGTTACATTTTTGCAGTACTGTTTAAACTAGATCATAGGAACACTGTGGACAATTTTCAGCAAGTTGCAACCTTGAAATACAGAAATAAACACTTTTCCATAAACAAGGTCTAAAATCATGTTTGATGCACTCTGTAAGTTACATTTTTGCAGTACTGTTTAAACTAGATCATAGGAACACTGTGGACAATTTTCAGCAAGTTGCAACCTTGAAATACAGAAATAAACACTTTTCCATAAACAAGGTCTAAAATCATGTTTGATGCACTCTGTAAGTTACATTTTTGCAGTACTGTTTAAACTAGATCATAGGAACACTGTGGACAATTTTCAGCAAGTTGCAACCTTGAAATACAGAAATAAACACTTTTCCATAAACAAGGTCTAAAATCATGTTTGATGCACTCTGTAAGTTACATATTTGCAGTACTGTTTAAACTAGATCATAGGAACACTGTGGACAATTTTCAGCAAGTTGCAACCTTGAAATACAGAAATAAACACTTTTCCATAAACAAGGTCTAAAATCATGTTTGATGCACTCTGTAAGTTACATTTTTGCAGTACTGTTTAAACTAGATGATAGGAACACTGTGGACAATTTTCAGCAAGTTGCAACCTTGAAATACAGAAATAAACACTTTTCCATAAACAAGGGCTAAAATCATGTTTGATGCACTCTGTAAGTTACATTTTTGCAGTACTGTTTAAACTAGATCATAGGAACACTGTGGACAATTTTCAGCAAGTTGCAACCTTGAAATACAGAAATAAACACTTTTCCATAAACAAGGTCTAAAATCATGTTTGATGCACTCTGTAAGTTACATTTTTGCAGTACTGTTTAAACTAGATCATAGGAACACTGTGGACAATTTTCAGCAAGTTGCAACCTTGAAATACAGAAATAAACACTTTTCCATAAACAAGGTCTAAAATCATGTTTGATGCACTCTGTAAGTTACATATTTGCAGTACTGTTTAAACTAGATCATAGGAACACTGTGGACAATTTTCAGCAAGTTGCAACCTTGAAATACAGAAATAAACACTTTTCCATAAACAAGGTCTAAAATCATGTTTGATGCACTCTGTAAGTTACATATTTGCAGTACTGTTTAAACTAGATCATAGGAACACTGTGGACAATTTTCAGCACGTTGCAACCTTGAAATACAGAAATAAACACTTTTCCATAAACAAGGTCTAAAATCATGTTTGATGCACTCTGTAAGTTACATATTTGCAGTACTGTTTAAAACTAGATCATAGGAACACTGTGGACAATTTTCAGCAAGTTGCAACCTTGAAATACAGAAATGAACACTTTTCCATAAACAAGGTCTAAAATCATGTTTGATGCACTCTGTAAGTTACATTTTTGCAGTACTGTTTAAACTAGATCATAGGAACACTGTGGACAATTTTCAGCAAGTTGCAACCTTGAAATACAGAAATAAACACTTTTCCATAAACAAGGTCTAACATCATGTTTGATGCACTCTGTAAGTTACATTTTTGTAGTACTGTTTAAACTAGATTATAGGAACACTGTGGACAATTGTCATCAAGTTGCAACCTTGAAATACAGAAATAAACACTTTTCCATAAACAATGTCTAAAATCATGTTTGATGCACTCTGTAAGTTACATTTTTGCAGTACTGTTTAAACTAGATGATAGGAACACTGTGGACAATTTTCAGCAAGTTGCAACCTTGAAATACAGAAATAAACACTTTTCCATAAACAAGGTCTAAAATCATGTTTGATGCACTCTGTAAGTTACATTTTTGTAGTACTGTTTAAACTAGATTATAGGAACACTGTGGACAATTTTCAGCAAGTTGTAACCTTGAAATACAGAAATAAACACTTCCATATACAAGGTCTAAAATCATGTTTGATGCACTCTGTAAGTTACATTTTTGCAGTACTGTTTAAACTAGATGATAGGAACACTGTGGACAATTTTCAGCAAGTTGCAACCTTGAAATACAGAAATAAACACTTTTCCATAAACAAGGTCTAAAATCATGTTTGATGCACTCTGTAAGTTACATTTTTGTAGTACTGTTTAAACTAGATTATAGGAACACTGTGGACAATTTTCAGCAAGTTGTAACCTTGAAATACAGAAATAAACACTTCCATATACAAGGTCTAAAATCATGTTTGATGCACTCTGTAAGTTACATTTTTGCAGTACTGTTTAAACTAGATCATAGGAACACTGTGGACAATTTTCAGCAAGTTGCAACCTTGAAATACAGAAATAAACACTTTTCCATAAACAAGGTCTAAAATCATGTTTGATGCACTCTGTAAGTTACATTTTTGTAGTACTGTTTAAACTAGATTATAGGAACACTGTGGACAATTGTCATCAAGTTGCAACCTTGAAATACAGAAATAAACACTTTTCCATAAACAATGTCTAAAATCATGTTTGATGCACTCTGTAAGTTACATTTTTGCAGTACTGTTTAAACTAGATGATAGGAACACTGTGGACAATTTTCAGCAAGTTGCAACCTTGAAATACAGAAATAAACACTTTTCCATAAACAAGGTCTAAAATCATGTTTGATGCACTCTGTAAGTTACATATTTGCAGTACTGTTTAAACTAGATCATAGGAACACTGTGGACAATTTTCAGCAAGTTGCAACCTTGAAATACAGAAATAAACACTTTTCCATAAACAAGGTCTAAAATCATGTTTGATGCACTTTGTAAGTTACATTTTTGTAGTACTGTTTAAACTAGATTATAGGAACACTGTGGACAATTGTCATCAAGTTGCAACCTTGAAATACAGAAATAAACACTTTTCCATAAACAATGTCTAAAATCATGTTTGATGCACTCTGTAAGTTACATTTTTGCAGTACTGTTTAAACTAGATGATAGGAACACTGTGGACAATTTTCAGCAAGTTGCAACCTTGAAATACAGAAATAAACACTTTTCCATAAACAAGGTCTAAAATCATGTTTGATGCACTCTGTAAGTTACATATTTGCAGTACTGTTTAAACTAGATCATAGGAACACTGTGGACAATTTTCAGCAAGTTGCAACCTTGAAATACAGAAATAAACACTTTTCCATAAACAAGGTCTAAAATCATGTTTGATGCACTTTGTAAGTTACATTTTTGTAGTACTGTTTAAACTAGATTATAGGAACACTGTGGACAATTGTCATCAAGTTGCAACCTTGAAATACAGAAATAAACACTTTTCCATAAACAATGTCTAAAATCATGTTTGATGCACTCTGTAAGTTACATTTTTGCAGTACTGTTTAAACTAGATGATAGGAACACTGTGGACAATTTTCAGCAAGTTGCAACCTTGAAATACAGAAATAAACACTTTTCCATAAACAAGGTCTAAAATCATGTTTGATGCACTCTGTAAGTTACATATTTGCAGTACTGTTTAAACTAGATCATAGGAACACTGTGGACAATTTTCAGCAAGTTGCAACCTTGAAATACAGAAATAAACACTTTTCCATAAACAAGGTCTAAAATCATGTTTGATGCACTCTGTAAGTTACATATTTGCAGTACTGTTTAAACTAGATCATAGGAACACTGTGGACAATTTTCAGCAAGTTGCAACCTTGAAATACAGAAATAAACACTTTTCCATAAACAAGGTCTAAAATCATGTTTGATGCACTCTGTAAGTTACATTTTTGCAGTACTGTTTAAACTAGATCATAGGAACACTGTGGACAATTGTCATCAAGTTGCAACCTTGAAATACAGAAATAAACACTTTTCCATAAACAATGTCTAAAATCATGTTTGATGCACTCTGTAAGTTACATTTTTGCAGTACTGTTTAAACTAGATGATAGGAACACTGTGGACAATTTTCAGCAAGTTGCAACCTTGAAATACAGAAATAAACACTTTTCCATAAACAAGGTCTAAAATCATGTTTGATGCACTCTGTAAGTTACATATTTGCAGTACTGTTTAAACTAGATCATAGGAACACTGTGGACAATTTTCAGCAAGTTGCAACCTTGAAATACAGAAATAAACACTTTTCCATAAACAAGGTCTAAAATCATGTTTGATGCACTCTGTAAGTTACATTTTGTAGTACTGTTTAAACTAGATTATAGGAACACTGTGGACAATTGTCATCAAGTTGCAACCTTGAAATACAGAAATAAACACTTTTCCATAAACAATGTCTAAAATCATGTTTGATGCACTCTGTAAGTTACATTTTTGCAGTACTGTTTAAACTAGATGATAGGAACACTGTGGACAATTTTCAGCAAGTTGCAACCTTGAAATACAGAAATAAACACTTTTCCATAAACAAGGTCTAAAATCATGTTTGATGCACTCTGTAAGTTACATATTTGCAGTACTGTTTAAACTAGATCATAGGAACACTGTGGACAATTTTCAGCAAGTTGCAACCTTGAAATACAGAAATAAACACTTTTCCATAAACAAGGTCTAAAATCATGTTTGATGCACTCTGTAAGTTACATATTTGCAGTACTGTTTAAACTAGATCATAGGAACACTGTGGACAATTTTCAGCAAGTTGCAACCTTGAAATACAGAAATAAACACTTTTCCATAAACAAGGGCTAAAATCATGTTTGATGCACTCTGTAAGTTACATTTTTGCAGTACTGTTTAAACTAGATCATAGGAACACTGTGGACAATTTTCAGCAAGTTGCAACCTTGAAATACAGAAATAAACACTTTTCCATAAACAGGGTCTAAAATCATGTTTGATGCACTCTGTAAGTTACATTTTGCAGTACTGTTTAAACTAGATCATAGGAACACTGTGGACAATTTTCAGCAAGTTGCAACCTTGAAATACAGAAATAAACACTTTTCCATAAACAAGGTCTAAAATCATGTTTGATGCACTCTGTAAGTTACATTTTTGCAGTACTGTTTAAACTAGATCATAGGAACACTGTGGACAATTTTCAGCAAGTTGCAACCTTGAAATACAGAAATAAACACTTTTCCATAAACAAGGTCTAAAATCATGTTTGATGCACTCTGTAAGTTACATATTTGCAGTACTGTTTAAACTAGATCATAGGAACACTGTGGACAATTTTCAGCAAGTTGCAACCTTGAAATACAGAAATAAACACTTTTCCATAAACAAGGTCTAAAATCATGTTTGATGCACTCTGTAAGTTACATATTTGCAGTACTGTTTAAACTAGATCATAGGAACACTGTGGACAATTTTCAGCAAGTTGCAACCTTGAAATACAGAAATAAACACTTTTCCATAAACAAGGTCTAAAATCATGTTTGATGCACTCTGTAAGTTACATATTTGCAGTACTGTTTAAAACTAGATCATAGGAACACTGTGGACAATTTTCAGCAAGTTGCAACCTTGAAATACAGAAATGAACACTTTTCCATAAACAAGGTCTAAAATCATGTTTGATGCACTCTGTAAGTTACATTTTTGCAGTACTGTTTAAACTAGATTATAGGAACACTGTGGACAATTTTCAGCAAGTTGCAACCTTGAAATACAGAAATAAACACTTTTCCATATACAAGGTCTAAAATCATGTTTGATGCACTCTGTAAGTTACATTTTTATTTTTGCAGTACTGTTTAAACTAGATCATAGGAACACTGTGGACAATTTTCAGCAAGTTGCAACCTTGAAATACAGAAATAAACACTTTTCCATAAACAAGGTCTAAAATCATGTTTGATGCACTCTGTAAGTTACATTTTTGTAGTACTGTTTAAACTAGATTATAGGAACACTGTGGACAATTGTCATCAAGTTGCAACCTTGAAATACAGAAATAAACACTTTTCCATAAACAATGTCTAAAATCATGTTTGATGCACTCTGTAAGTTACATTTTTGCAGTACTGTTTAAACTAGATGATAGGAACACTGTGGACAATTTTCAGCAAGTTGCAACCTTGAAATACAGAAATAAACACTTTTCCATAAACAAGGTCTAAAATCATGTTTGATGCACTCTGTAAGTTACATATTTGCAGTACTGTTTAAACTAGATCATAGGAACACTGTGGACAATTTTCAGCAAGTTGCAACCTTGAAATACAGAAATAAACACTTTTCCATAAACAAGGTCTAAAATCATGTTTGATGCACTCTGTAAGTTACATATTTGCAGTACTGTTTAAACAAGATCATAGGAACACTGTGGACAATTTTCAGCAAGTTGCAACCTTGAAATACAGAAATAAACACTTTTCCATAAACAAGGTCTAAAATCATGTTTGATGCACTCTGTAAGTTACATTGTTGCAGTACTGTTTAAACTAGATCATAGGAACACTGTGGACAATTTTCAGCAAGTTGCAACCTTGAAATACAGAAATAAACACTTTTCCATAAACAAGGGCTAAAATCATGTTTGATGCACTCTGTAAGTTACATTTTGCAGTACTGTTTAAAACTAGATCATAGGAACACTGTGGACAATTTTCAGCAAGTTGCAACCTTGAAATACAGAAATAAACACTTTTCCATAAACAAGGTCTAAAATCATGTTTGATGCACTCTGTAAGTTACATTTTTGCAGTACTGTTTAAACTAGATCATAGGAACACTGTGGACAATTTTCAGCAAGTTGCAACCTTGAAATACAGAAATAAACACTTTTCCATAAACAAGGTCTAAAATCATGTTTGATGCACTCTGTAAGTTACATTTTTGCAGTACTGTTTAAACTAGATCATAGGAACACTGTGGACAATTTTCAGCAAGTTGCAACCTTGAAATACAGAAATAAACACTTTTCCATAAACAAGGTCTAAAATCATGTTTGATGCACTCTGTAAGTTACATTTTTGCAGTACTGTTTAAACTAGATCATAGGAACACTGTGGACAATTTTCAGCAAGTTGCAACCTTGAAATACAGAAATAAACACTTTTCCATAAACAAGGTCTAAAATCATGTTTGATGCACTCTGTAAGTTACATATTTGCAGTACTGTGTAAACTAGATCATAGGAACACTGTGGACAATTTTCAGCAAGTTGCAACCTTGAAATACAGAAATAAACACTTTTCCATAAACAATGTCTAAAATCATGTTTGATGCACTCTGTAAGTTACATTTTTGCAGTACTGTTTAAACTAGATCATAGGAACACTGTGGACAATTTTCAGCAAGTTGCAACCTTGAAATACAGAAATAAACACTTTTCCATAAACAAGGTCTAAAATCATGTTTGATGCACTCTGTAAGTTACATTTTTGTAGTACTGTTTAAACTAGATTATAGGAACACTGTGGACAATTGTCATCAAGTTGCAACCTTGAAATACAGAAATAAACACTTTTCCATAAACAATGTCTAAAATCATGTTTGATGCACTCTGTAAGTTACATTTTTGCAGTACTGTTTAAACTAGATGATAGGAACACTGTGGACAATTTTCAGCAAGTTGCAACCTTGAAATACAGAAATAAACACTTTTCCATAAACAAGGTCTAAAATCATGTTTGATGCACTCTGTAAGTTACATATTTGCAGTACTGTTTAAACTAGATCATAGGAACACTGTGGACAATTTTCAGCAAGTTGCAACCTTGAAATACAGAAATAAACACTTTTCCATAAACAAGGTCTAAAATCATGTTTGATGCACTCTGTAAGTTACATATTTGCAGTACTGTTTAAACTAGATCATAGGAACACTGTGGACAATTTTCAGCAAGTTGCAACCTTGAAATACAGAAATAAACACTTTTCCATAAACAAGGTCTAAAATCATGTTTGATGCACTCTGTAAGTTACATTGTTGCAGTACTGTTTAAACTAGATCATAGGAACACTGTGGACAATTTTCAGCAAGTTGCAACCTTGAAATACAGAAATAAACACTTTTCCATAAACAAGGGCTAAAATCATGTTTGATGCACTCTGTAAGTTACATTTTGCAGTACTGTTTAAAACTAGATCATAGGAACACTGTGGACAATTTTCAGCAAGTTGCAACCTTGAAATACAGAAATAAACACTTTTCCATAAACAAGGTCTAAAATCATGTTTGATGCACTCTGTAAGTTACATTTTTGCAGTACTGTTTAAACTAGATCATAGGAACACTGTGGACAATTTTCAGCAAGTTGCAACCTTGAAATACAGAAATAAACACTTTTCCATAAACAAGGTCTAAAATCATGTTTGATGCACTCTGTAAGTTACATTTTTGCAGTACTGTTTAAACTAGATCATAGGAACACTGTGGACAATTTTCAGCAAGTTGCAACCTTGAAATACAGAAATAAACACTTTTCCATAAACAAGGTCTAAAATCATGTTTGATGCACTCTGTAAGTTACATTTTTGCAGTACTGTTTAAACTAGATCATAGGAACACTGTGGACAATTTTCAGCAAGTTGCAACCTTGAAATACAGAAATAAACACTTTTCCATAAACAAGGTCTAAAATCATGTTTGATGCACTCTGTAAGTTACATATTTGCAGTACTGTGTAAACTAGATCATAGGAACACTGTGGACAATTTTCAGCAAGTTGCAACCTTGAAATACAGAAATAAACACTTTTCCATAAACAATGTCTAAAATCATGTTTGATGCACTCTGTAAGTTACATTTTTGCAGTACTGTTTAAACTAGATCATAGGAACACTGTGGACAATTTTCAGCAAGTTGCAACCTTGAAATACAGAAATAAACACTTTTCCATAAACAAGGTCTAAAATCATGTTTGATGCACTCTGTAAGTTACATTTTTGTAGTACTGTTTAAACTAGATTATAGGAACACTGTGGACAATTGTCATCAAGTTGCAACCTTGAAATACAGAAATAAACACTTTTCCATAAACAATGTCTAAAATCATGTTTGATGCACTCTGTAAGTTACATTTTTGCAGTACTGTTTAAACTAGATTATAGGAACACTGTGGACAATTTTCAGCAAGTTGCAACCTTGAAATACAGAAATAAACACTTTTCCATAAACAAGGTCTAAAATCATGTTTGATGCACTCTGTAAGTTACATATTTGCAGTACTGTTTAAACTAGATCATAGGAACACTGTGGACAATTTTCAGCAAGTTGCAACCTTGAAATACAGAAATAAACACTTTTCCATAAACAAGGTCTAAAATCATGTTTGATGCACTCTGTAAGTTACATATTTGCAGTACTGTTTAAACTAGATCATAGGAACACTGTGGACAATTTTCAGCAAGTTGCAACCTTGAAATACAGAAATAAACACTTTTCCATAAACAAGGTCTAAAATCATGTTTGATGCACTCTGTAAGTTACATTGTTGCAGTACTGTTTAAACTAGATCATAGGAACACTGTGGACAATTTTCAGCAAGTTGCAACCTTGAAATACAGAAATAAACACTTTTCCATAAACAAGGGCTAAAATCATGTTTGATGCACTCTGTAAGTTACATTTTTGCAGTACTGTTTAAAACTAGATCATAGGAACACTGTGGACAATTTTCAGCAAGTTGCAACCTTGAAATACAGAAATAAACACTTTTCCATAAACAAGGTCTAAAATCATGTTTGATGCACTCTGTAAGTTACATTTTTGCAGTACTGTTTAAACTAGATCATAGGAACACTGTGGACAATTTTCAGCAAGTTGCAACCTTGAAATACAGAAATAAACACTTTTCCATAAACAAGGTCTAAAATCATGTTTGATGCACTCTGTAAGTTACATTTTGCAGTACTGTTTAAACTAGATCATAGGAACACTGTGGACAATTTTCAGCAAGTTGCAACCTTGAAATACAGAAATAAACACTTTTCCATAAACAAGGTCTAAAATCATGTTTGATGCACTCTGTAAGTTACATTTTTGCAGTACTGTTTAAACTAGATCATAGGAACACTGTGGACAATTTTCAGCAAGTTGCAACCTTGAAATACAGAAATAAACACTTTTCCATAAACAAGGTCTAAAATCATGTTTGATGCACTCTGTAAGTTACATATTTGCAGTACTGTGTAAACTAGATCATAGGAACACTGTGGACAATTTTCAGCAAGTTGCAACCTTGAAATACAGAAATAAACACTTTTCCATAAACAATGTCTAAAATCATGTTTGATGCACTCTGTAAGTTACATTTTTGCAGTACTGTTTAAACTAGATCATAGGAACACTGTGGACAATTTTCAGCAAGTTGCAACCTTAAAATACAGAAATAAACACTTTTCCATAAACAAGGGCTAAAATCATGTTTGATGCACTCTGTAAGTTACATTTTTGCAGTACTGTTTAAACTAGATCATAGGAACACTGTGGACAATTTTCAGCAAGTTGCAACCTTGAAATACAGAAATAAACACTTTTCCATAAACAAGGTCTAAAATCATGTTTGATGCACTCTGTAAGTTACATTTTTGCAGTACTGTTTAAACTAGATCATAGGAACACTGTGGACAATTTTCAGCAAGTTGCAACCTTGAAATACAGAAATAAACACTTTCCCATAAACAAGGTCTAAAATCATGTTTGATGCACTCTGTAAGTTACATATTTGCAGTACTGTTTAAACTAGATCATAGGAACACTGTGGACAATTTTCAGCAAGTTGCAACCTTGAAATACAGAAATAAACACTTTTCCATAAACAAGGTCTAAAATCATGTTTGATGCACTCTGTAAGTTACATATTTGCAGTACTGTTTAAACTAGATCATAGGAACACTGTGGACAATTTTCAGCAAGTTGCAACCTTGAAATACAGAAATAAACACTTTTCCATAAACAAGGTCTAAAATCATGTTTGATGCACTCTGTAAGTTACATATTTGCAGTACTGTTTAAAACTAGATCATAGGAACACTGTGGACAATTTTCAGCAAGTTGCAACCTTGAAATACAGAAATGAACACTTTTCCATAAACAAGGTCTAAAATCATGTTTGATGCACTCTGTAAGTTACATTTTTGCAGTACTGTTTAAACTAGATCATAGGAACACTGTGGACAATTTTCAGCAAGTTGCAACCTTGAAATACAGAAATAAACACTTTTCCATAAACAAGGTCTAAAATCATGTTTGATGCACTCTGTAAGTTACATTTTTGTAGTACTGTTTAAACTAGATTATAGGAACACTGTGGACAATTGTCATCAAGTTGCAACCTTGAAATACAGAAATAAACACTTTTCCATAAACAATGTCTAAAATCATGTTTGATGCACTCTGTAAGTTACATTTTTGCAGTACTGTTTAAACTAGATGATAGGAACACTGTGGACAATTTTCAGCAAGTTGCAACCTTGAAATACAGAAATAAACACTTTTCCATAAACAAGGTCTAAAATCATGTTTGATGCACTCTGTAAGTTACATTTTTGTAGTACTGTTTAAACTAGATTATAGGAACACTGTGGACAATTTTCAGCAAGTTGTAACCTTGAAATACAGAAATAAACACTTCCATATACAAGGTCTAAAATCATGTTTGATGCACTCTGTAAGTTACATTTTTGCAGTACTGTTTAAACTAGATCATAGGAACACTGTGGACAATTTTCAGCAAGTTGCAACCTTGAAATACAGAAATAAACACTTTTCCATAAACAAGGTCTAAAATCATGTTTGATGCACTCTGTAAGTTACATTTTTGTAGTACTGTTTAAACTAGATTATAGGAACACTGTGGACAATTGTCATCAAGTTGCAACCTTGAAATACAGAAATAAACACTTTTCCATAAACAATGTCTAAAATCATGTTTGATGCACTCTGTAAGTTACATTTTTGCAGTACTGTTTAAACTAGATGATAGGAACACTGTGGACAATTTTCAGCAAGTTGCAACCTTGAAATACAGAAATAAACACTTTTCCATAAACAAGGTCTAAAATCATGTTTGATGCACTCTGTAAGTTACATATTTGCAGTACTGTTTAAACTAGATCATAGGAACACTGTGGACAATTTTCAGCAAGTTGCAACCTTGAAATACAGAAATAAACACTTTTCCATAAACAAGGTCTAAAATCATGTTTGATGCACTCTGTAAGTTACATATTTGCAGTACTGTTTAAACTAGATCATAGGAACACTGTGGACAATTTTCAGCAAGTTGCAACCTTGAAATACAGAAATAAACACTTTTCCATAAACAAGGTCTAAAATCATGTTTGATGCACTCTGTAAGTTACATTTTTGCAGTACTGTTTAAACTAGATCATAGGAACACTGTGGACAATTTTCAGCAAGTTGCAACCTTGAAATACAGAAATAAACACTTTTCCATAAACAAGGGCTAAAATCATGTTTGATGCACTCTGTAAGTTACATTTTTGCAGTACTGTTTAAACTAGATCATAGGAACACTGTGGACAATTTTCAGCAAGTTGCAACCTTGAAATACAGAAATAAACACTTTTCCATAAACAAGGTCTAAAATCATGTTTGATGCACTCTGTAAGTTACATTTTTGCAGTACTGTTTAAACTAGATCATAGGAACACTGTGGACAATTTTCAGCAAGTTGCAACCTTGAAATACAGAAATAAACACTTTTCCATAAACAAGGTCTAAAATCATGTTTGATGCACTCTGTAAGTTACATTTTTGCAGTACTGTTTAAACTAGATCATAGGAACACTGTGGACAATTTTCAGCAAGTTGCAACCTTGAAATACAGAAATAAACACTTTTCCATAAACAAGGGCTAAAATCATGTTTGATGCACTCTGTAAGTTACATTTTTGCAGTACTGTTTAAACTAGATCATAGGAACACTGTGGACAATTTTCAGCAAGTTGCAACCTTGAAATACAGAAATAAACACTTTTCCATAAACAAGGTCTAAAATCATGTTTGATGCACTCTGTAAGTTACATTTTTGCAGTACTGTTTAAACTAGATCATAGGAACACTGTGGACAATTTTCAGCAAGTTGCAACCTTGAAATACAGAAATAAACACTTTTCCATAAACAAGGTCTAAAATCATGTTTGATGCACTCTGTAAGTTACATATTTGCAGTACTGTTTAAACTAGATCATAGGAACACTGTGGACAATTTTCAGCAAGTTGCAACCTTGAAATACAGAAATAAACACTTTTCCATAAACAAGGTCTAAAATCATGTTTGATGCACTCTGTAAGTTACATATTTGCAGTACTGTTTAAACTAGATCATAGGAACACTGTGGACAATTTTCAGCAAGTTGCAACCTTGAAATACAGAAATGAACACTTTTCCATAAACAAGGTCTAAAATCATGTTTGATGCACTCTGTAAGTTACATTTTGCAGTACTGTTTAAACTAGATTATAGGAACACTGTGGACAATTTTCAGCAAGTTGCAACCTTGAAATACAGAAATAAACACTTTTCCATAAACAAGGTCTAAAATCATGTTTGATGCACTCTGTAAGTTACATTTTTGCAGTACTGTTTAAACTAGATCATAGGAACACTGTGGACAATTTTCAGCAAGTTGCAACCTTGAAATACAGAAATAAACACTTTTCCATAAACAAGGTCTAAAATCATGTTTGATGCACTCTGTAAGTTACATTTTTGTAGTACTGTTTAAACTAGATTATAGGAACACTGTGGACAATTGTCATCAAGTTGCAACCTTGAAATACAGAAATAAACACTTTTCCATAAACAATGTCTAAAATCATGTTTGATGCACTCTGTAAGTTACATTTTTGCAGTACTGTTTAAACTAGATGATAGGAACACTGTGGACAATTTTCAGCAAGTTGCAACCTTGAAATACAGAAATAAACACTTTTCCATAAACAAGGTCTAAAATCATGTTTGATGCACTCTGTAAGTTACATTTTTGTAGTACTGTTTAAACTAGATTATAGGAACACTGTGGACAATTGTCATCAAGTTGCAACCTTGAAATACAGAAATAAACACTTTTCCATAAACAATGTCTAAAATCATGTTTGATGCACTCTGTAAGTTACATTTTGCAGTACTGTTTAAACTAGATGATAGGAACACTGTGGACAATTTTCAGCAAGTTGCAACCTTGAAATACAGAAATAAACACTTTTCCATAAACAAGGTCTAAAATCATGTTTGATGCACTCTGTAAGTTACATTTTTGTAGTACTGTTTAAACTAGATTATAGGAACACTGTGGACAATTGTCATCAAGTTGCAACCTTGAAATACAGAAATAAACACTTTTCCATAAACAATGTCTAAAATCATGTTTGATGCACTCTGTAAGTTACATTTTTGCAGTACTGTTTAAACTAGATGATAGGAACACTGTGGACAATTTTCAGCAAGTTGCAACCTTGAAATACAGAAATAAACACTTTTCCATAAACAAGGTCTAAAATCATGTTTGATGCACTCTGTAAGTTACATATTTGCAGTACTGTTTAAACTAGATCATAGGAACACTGTGGACAATTTTCAGCAAGTTGCAACCTTGAAATACAGAAATAAACACTTTTCCATAAACAAGGTCTAAAATCATGTTTGATGCACTCTGTAAGTTACATATTTGCAGTACTGTTTAAACTAGATCATAGGAACACTGTGGACAATTTTCAGCAAGTTGCAAACTTGAAATACAGAAATAAACACTTTTCCATAAACAAGGTCTAAAATCATGTTTGATGCACTCTGTAAGTTACATTTTGCAGTACTGTTTAAACTAGATCATAGGAACACTGTGGACAATTTTCAGCAAGTTGCAACCTTGAAATACAGAAATAAACACTTTTCCATAAACAAGGTCTAAAATCATGTTTGATGCACTCTGTAAGTTACATTTTTGCAGTACTGTTTAAACTAGATCATAGGAACACTGTGGACAATTTTCAGCAAGTTGCAACCTTGAAATACAGAAATAAACACTTTTCCATAAACAAGGTCTAAAATCATGTTTGATGCACTCTGTAAGTTACATTTTTGCAGTACTGTTTAAACTAGATCATAGGAACACTGTGGACAATTTTCAGCAAGTTGCAACCTTGAAATACAGAAATAAACACTTTTCCATAAACAAGGTCTAAAATCATGTTTGATGCACTCTGTAAGTTACATATTTGCAGTACTGTTTAAACTAGATCATAGGAACACTGTGGACAATTTTCAGCAAGTTGCAACCTTGAAATACAGAAATAAACACTTTTCCATAAACAAGGTCTAAAATCATGTTTGATGCACTCTGTAAGTTACATATTTGCAGTACTGTTTAAACTAGATCATAGGAACACTGTGGACAATTTTCAGCAAGTTGCAACCTTGAAATACAGAAATGAACACTTTTCCATAAACAAGGTCTAAAATCATGTTTGATGCACTCTGTAAGTTACATTTTGCAGTACTGTTTAAACTAGATTATAGGAACACTGTGGACAATTTTCAGCAAGTTGCAACCTTGAAATACAGAAATAAACACTTTTCCATATACAAGGTCTAAAATCATGTTTGATGCACTCTGTAAGTTACATTTTTGCAGTACTGTTTAAACTAGATCATAGGAACACTGTGGACAATTTTCAGCAAGTTGCAACCTTGAAATACAGAAATAAACACTTTTCCATAAACAAGGTCTAAAATCATGTTTGATGCACTCTGTAAGTTACATTTTTGTAGTACTGTTTAAACTAGATTATAGGAACACTGTGGACAATTGTCATCAAGTTGCAACCTTGAAATACAGAAATAAACACTTTTCCATAAACAATGTCTAAAATCATGTTTGATGCACTCTGTAAGTTACATTTTTGCAGTACTGTTTAAACTAGATTATAGGAACACTGTGGACAATTGTCATCAAGTTGCAACCTTGAAATACAGAAATAAACACTTTTCCATAAACAATGTCTAAAATCATGTTTGATGCACTCTGTAAGTTACATTTTTGCAGTACTGTTTAAACTAGATGATAGGAACACTGTGGACAATTTTCAGCAAGTTGCAACCTTGAAATACAGAAATAAACACTTTTCCATAAACAAGGTCTAAAATCATGTTTGATGCACTCTGTAAGTTACATTTTTGTAGTACTGTTTAAACTAGATTATAGGAACACTGTGGACAATTGTCATCAAGTTGCAACCTTGAAATACAGAAATAAACACTTTTCCATAAACAATGTCTAAAATCATGTTTGATGCACTCTGTAAGTTACATTTTTGCAGTACTGTTTAAACTAGATGATAGGAACACTGTGGACAATTTTCAGCAAGTTGCAACCTTGAAATACAGAAATAAACACTTTTCCATAAACAAGGTCTAAAATCATGTTTGATGCACTCTGTAAGTTACATTTTTGTAGTACTGTTTAAACTAGATTATAGGAACACTGTGGACAATTGTCATCAAGTTGCAACCTTGAAATACAGAAATAAACACTTTTCCATAAACAATGTCTAAAATCATGTTTGATGCACTCTGTAAGTTACATTTTTGCAGTACTGTTTAAACTAGATGATAGGAACACTGTGGACAATTTTCAGCAAGTTGCGACCTTGAAATACAGAAATAAACACTTTTCCATAAACAAGGTCTAAAATCATGTTTGATGCACTCTGTAAGTTACATATTTGCAGTACTGTTTAAACTAGATCATAGGAACACTGTGGACAATTTTCAGCAAGTTGCAACCTTGAAATACAGAAATAAACACTTTTCCATAAACAAGGTCTAAAATCATGTTTGATGCACTCTGTAAGTTACATATTTGCAGTACTGTTTAAACTAGATCATAGGAACACTGTGGACAATTTTCAGCAAGTTGCAAACTTGAAATACAGAAATAAACACTTTTCCATAAACAAGGTCTAAAATCATGTTTGATGCACTCTGTAAGTTACATTTTTGCAGTACTGTTTAAACTAGATCATAGGAACACTGTGGACAATTTTCAGCAAGTTGCAACCTTGAAATACAGAAATAAACACTTTTCCATAAACAAGGGCTAAAATCATGTTTGATGCACTCTGTAAGTTACATTTTTGCAGTACTGTTTAAACTAGATCATAGGAACACTGTGGACAATTTTCAGCAAGTTGCAACCTTGAAATACAGAAATAAACACTTTTTCATAAACAAGGTCTAAAATCATGTTTGATGCACTCTGTAAGTTACATTTTTGCAGTACTGTTTAAACTAGATCATAGGAACACTGTGGACAATTTTCAGCAAGTTGCAACCTTGAAATACAGAAATAAACACTTTTCCATAAACAAGGGCTAAAATCATGTTTGATGCACTCTGTAAGTTACATTTTTGCAGTACTGTTTAAACTAGATCATAGGA
This sequence comes from Oncorhynchus keta, assembly GCF_023373465.1. Lineage (NCBI taxonomy): Eukaryota > Metazoa > Chordata > Actinopteri > Salmoniformes > Salmonidae > Oncorhynchus > Oncorhynchus keta. The sequence continues at coordinate 184,861 of NW_026289185.1, forward strand.
ACACTGTGGACAATTTTCAGCAAGTTGCAACCTTGAAATACAGAAATAAACACTTTTCCATAAACAAGGTCTAAAATCATGTTTGATGCACTCTGTAAGTTACATATTTGCAGTACTGTTTAAACTAGATCATAGGAACACTGTGGACAATTTTCAGCAAGTTGCAACCTTGAAATACAGAAATAAACACTTTTCCATAAACAAGGTCTAAAATCATGTTTGATGCACTCTGTAAGTTACATATTTGCAGTACTGTTTAAACTAGATCATAGGAACACTGTGGACAATTTTCAGCAAGTTGCAACCATGAAATACAGAAATAAACACTTTTCCATAAACAAGGTCTAAAATCATGTTTGATGCACTCTGTAAGTTACATTTTTGCAGTACTGTTTAAACTAGATCATAGGAACACTGTGGACAATTTTCAGCAAGTTGCAACCTTGAAATACAGAAATAAACACTTTTCCATAAACAAGGGCTAAAATCATGTTTGATGCACTCTGTAAGTTACATTTTTGCAGTACTGTTTAAACTAGATCATAGGAACACTGTGGACAATTTTCAGCAAGTTGCAACCTTGAAATACAGAAATAAACACTTTTCCATAAACAAGGTCTAAAATCATGTTTGATGCACTCTGTAAGTTACATTTTTGCAGTACTGTTTAAACTAGATCATAAGAACACTGTGGACAATTTTCAGCAAGTTGCAACCTTGAAATACAGAAATAAACACTTTTCCATAAACAAGGTCTAAAATCATGTTTGATGCACTCTGTAAGTTACATTTTTGCAGTACTGTTTAAACTAGATCATAGGAACACTGTGGACAATTTTCAGCAAGTTGCAACCTTGAAATACAGAAATAAACACTTTTCCATAAACAAGGTCTAAAATCATGTTTGATGCACTCTGTAAGTTACATATTTGCAGTACTGTTTAAACTAGATCATAGGAACACTGTGGACAATTTTCAGCAAGTTGCAACCTTGAAATACAGAAATAAACACTTTTCCATAAACAAGGTCTAAAATCATGTTTGATGCACTCTGTAAGTTACATTTTTGCAGTACTGTTTAAACTAGATCATAGGAACACTGTGGACAATTTTCAGCAAGTTGCAACCTTGAAATACAGAAATAAACACTTTTCCATAAACAAGGTCTAAAATCATGTTTGATGCACTCTGTAAGTTACATATTTGCAGTACTGTTTAAACTAGATCATAGGAACACTGTGGACAATTTTCAGCAAGTTGCAACCTTGAAATACAGAAATAAACACTTTTCCATAAACAAGGTCTAAAATCATGTTTGATGCACTCTGTAAGTTACATTTTTGCAGTACTGTTTAAACTAGATCATAGGAACACTGTGGACAATTTTCAGCAAGTTGCAACCTTGAAATACAGAAATAAACACTTTTCCATAAACAAGGGCTAAAATCATGTTTGATGCACTCTGTAAGTTACATTTTTGCAGTACTGTTTAAACTAGATCATAGGAACACTGTGGACAATTTTCAGCAAGTTGCAACCTTGAAATACAGAAATAAACACTTTTCCATAAACAAGGTCTAAAATCATGTTTGATGCACTCTGTAAGTTACATTTTTGCAGTACTGTTTAAACTAGATGATAGGAACACTGTGGACAATTTTCAGCAAGTTGCAACCTTGAAATACAGAAATAAACACTTTTCCATAAACAATGTCTAAAATCATGTTTGATGCACTCTGTAAGTTACATTTTTGCAGTACTGTTTAAACTAGATGATAGGAACACTGTGGACAATTTTCAGCAAGTTGCAACCTTGAAATACAGAAATAAACACTTTTCCATAAACAAGGTCTAAAATCATGTTTGATGCACTCTGTAAGTTACATATTTGCAGTACTGTTTAAACTAGATCATAGGAACACTGTGGACAATTTTCAGCAAGTTGCAACCTTGAAATACAGAAATAAACACTTTTCCATAAACAAGGTCTAAAATCATGTTTGATGCACTCTGTAAGTTACATATTTGCAGTACTGTTTAAACTAGATCATAGGAACACTGTGGACAATTTTCAGCAAGTTGCAACCTTGAAATACAGAAATAAACACTTTTCCATAAACAAGGTCTAAAATCATGTTTGATGCACTCTGTAAGTTACATTTTGCAGTACTGTTTAAACTAGATCATAGGAACACTGTGGACAATTTTCAGCAAGTTGCAACCTTGAAATACAGAAATAAACACTTTTCCATAAACAAGGTCTAAAATCATGTTTGATGCACTCTGTAAGTTACATATTTGCAGTACTGTTTAAACTAGATCATAGGAACACTGTGGACAATTTTCAGCAAGTTGCAACCTTGAAATACAGAAATAAACACTTTTCCATAAACAAGGTCTAAAATCATGTTTGATGCACTCTGTAAGTTACATATTTGCAGTACTGTTTAAACTAGATCATAGGAACACTGTGGACAATTTTCAGCAAGTTGCAACCTTGAAATACAGAAATAAACACTTTTCCATAAACAAGGTCTAAAATCATGTTTGATGCACTCTGTAAGTTACATTTTTGCAGTACTGTTTAAACTAGATCATAGGAACACTATGGACAATTTTCAGCAAGTTGCAACCTTGAAATACAGAAATAAACACTTTTCCATAAACAAGGTCTAAAATCATGTTTGATGCACTCTGTAAGTTACATATTTGCAGTACTGTTTAAACTAGATCATAGGAACACTGTGGACAATTTTCAGCAAGTTGCAACCTTGAAATACAGAAATAAACACTTTTCCATAAACAAGGTCTAAAATCATGTTTGATGCACTCTGTAAGTTACATATTTGCAGTACTGTTTAAACTAGATCATAGGAACACTGTGGACAATTTTCAGCAAGTTGCAACCTTGAAATACAGAAATAAACACTTTTCCATATACAAGGTCTAAAATCATGTTTGATGCACTCTGTAAGTTACATTTTTGCAGTACTGTTTAAACTAGATCATAGGAACACTGTGGACAATTTTCAGCAAGTTGCAACCTTGAAATACAGAAATAAACACTTTTCCATAAACAAGGTCTAAAATCATGTTTGATGCACTCTGTAAGTTACATTTTTGCAGTACTGTTTAAACTAGATCATAGGAACACTGTGGACAATTTTCAGCAAGTTGCAACCTTGAAATACAGAAATAAACACTTTTCCATAAACAAAATCTAAAATCATGTTTGATGCACTCTGTAAGTTACATTTTTGCAGTACTGTTTAAACTAGATCATAGGAACACTGTGGACAATTTTCAGCAAGTTGCAACCTTGAAATACAGAAATAAACACTTTTCCATAAACAAGGTCTAAAATCATGTTTGATGCACTCTGTAAGTTACATTTTTGCAGTACTGTTTAAACTAGATCATAGGAACACTATGGACAATTTTCAGCAAGTTGCAACCTTGAAATACAGAAATAAACACTTTTCCATAAACAAGGTCTAAAATCATGTTTGATGCACTCTGTAAGTTACATATTTGCAGTACTGTTTAAACTAGATCATAGGAACACTGTGGACAATTTTCAGCAAGTTGCAACCTTGAAATACAGAAATAAACACTTTTCCATAAACAAGGTCTAAAATCATGTTTGATGCACTCTGTAAGTTACATATTTGCAGTACTGTTTAAACTAGATCATAGGAACACTGTGGACAATTTTCAGCAAGTTGCAACCTTGAAATACAGAAATAAACACTTTTCCATAAACAAGGTCTAAAATCATGTTTGATGCACTCTGTAAGTTACATATTTGCAGTACTGTTTAAACTAGATCATAGGAACACTGTGGACAATTTTCAGCAAGTTGCAACCTTGAAATACAGAAATAAACACTTTTCCATATACAAGGTCTAAAATCATGTTTGATGCACTCTGTAAGTTACATTTTTGCAGTACTGTTTAAACTAGATCATAGGAACACTGTGGACAATTTTCAGCAAGTTGCAACCTTGAAATACAGAAATAAACACTTTTCCATAAACAAGGTCTAAAATCATGTTTGATGCACTCTGTAAGTTACATTTTTGTAGTACTGTTTAAACTAGATTATAGGAACACTGTGGACAATTGTCATCAAGTTGCAACCTTGAAATACAGAAATAAACACTTTTCCATAAACAATGTCTAAAATCATGTTTGATGCACTCTGTAAGTTACATTTTTGCAGTACTGTTTAAACTAGATGATAGGAACACTGTGGACAATTTTCAGCAAGTTGCAACCTTGAAATACAGAAATAAACACTTTTCCATAAACAAGGTCTAAAATCATGTTTGATGCACTCTGTAAGTTACATTTTTGTAGTACTGTTTAAACTAGATTATAGGAACACTGTGGACAATTGTCATCAAGTTGCAACCTTGAAATACAGAAATAAACACTTTTCCATAAACAATGTCTAAAATCATGTTTGATGCACTCTGTAAGTTACATTTTTGCAGTACTGTTTAAACTAGATGATAGGAACACTGTGGACAATTTTCAGCAAGTTGCAACCTTGAAATACAGAAATAAACACTTTTCCATAAACAAGGTCTAAAATCATGTTTGATGCACTCTGTAAGTTACATTTTTGTAGTACTGTTTAAACTAGATTATAGGAACACTGTGGACAATTGTCATCAAGTTGCAACCTTGAAATACAGAAATAAACACTTTTCCATAAACAATGTCTAAAATCATGTTTGATGCACTCTGTAAGTTACATTTTTGCAGTACTGTTTAAACTAGATGATAGGAACACTGTGGACAATTTTCAGCAAGTTGCAACCTTGAAATACAGAAATAAACACTTTTCCATAAACAAGGTCTAAAATCATGTTTGATGCACTCTGTAAGTTACATATTTGCAGTACTGTTTAAACTAGATCATAGGAACACTGTGGACAATTTTCAGCAAGTTGCAACCTTGAAATACAGAAATAAACACTTTTCCATAAACAAGGTCTAAAATCATGTTTGATGCACTCTGTAAGTTACATATTTGCAGTACTGTTTAAACTAGATCATAGGAACACTGTGGACAATTTTCAGCAAGTTGCAACCTTGAAATACAGAAATAAACACTTTTCCATAAACAAGGTCTAAAATCATGTTTGATGCACTCTGTAAGTTACATTTTTGCAGTACTGTTTAAACTAGATCATAGGAACACTGTGGACAATTTTCAGCAAGTTGCAACCTTGAAATACAGAAATAAACACTTTTCCACAAACAAGGGCTAAAATCATGTTTGATGCACTCTGTAAGTTACATTTTTGCAGTACTGTTTAAACTAGATGATAGGAACACTGTGGACAATTTTCAGCAAGTTGCAACCTTGAAATACAGAAATAAACACTTTTCCATAAACAAGGTCTAAAATCATGTTTGATGCACTCTGTAAGTTACATATTTGCAGTACTGTTTAAACTAGATCATAGGAACACTGTGGACAATTTTCAGCAAGTTGCAACCTTGAAATACAGAAATAAACACTTTTCCATAAACAAGGTCTAAAATCATGTTTGATGCACTCTGTAAGTTACATTTTTGCAGTACTGTTTAAACTAGATGATAGGAACACTGTGGACAATTTTCAGCAAGTTGCAACCTTGAAATACAGAAATAAACACTTTTCCATAAACAAGGTCTAAAATCATGTTTGATGCACTCTGTAAGTTACATATTTGCAGTACTGTTTAAACTAGATCATAGGAACACTGTGGACAATTTTCAGCAAGTTGCAACCTTGAAATACAGAAATAAACACTTTTCCATAAACAAGGGCTAAAATCATGTTTGATGCACTCTGTAAGTTACATTTTGCAGTACTGTTGAAACTAGATCATAGGAACACTGTGGACAATTTTCAGCAAGTTGCAACCTTGAAATACAGAAATAAACACTTTTCCATAAACAAGGTCTAAAATCATGTTTGATGCACTCTGTAAGTTACATATTTGCAGTACTGTTTAAACTAGATCATAGGAACACTGTGGACAATTTTCAGCAAGTTGCAACCTTGAAATACAGAAATAAACACTTTTCCATAAACAAGGTCTAAAATCATGTTTGATGCACTCTGTAAGTTACATATTTGCAGTACTGTTTAAACTAGATCATAGGAACACTGTGGACAATTTTCAGCAAGTTGCAACCATGAAATACAGAAATAAACACTTTTCCATAAACAAGGTCTAAAATCATGTTTGATGCACTCTGTAAGTTACATTTTTGCAGTACTGTTTAAACTAGATCATAGGAACACTGTGGACAATTTTCAGCAAGTTGCAACCTTGAAATACAGAAATAAACACTTTTCCATAAACAAGGGCTAAAATCATGTTTGATGCACTCTGTAAGTTACATTTTTGCAGTACTGTTTAAACTAGATCATAGGAACACTGTGGACAATTTTCAGCAAGTTGCAACCTTGAAATACAGAAATAAACACTTTTCCATAAACAAGGTCTAAAATCATGTTTGATGCACTCTGTAAGTTACATTTTTGCAGTACTGTTTAAACTAGATCATAAGAACACTGTGGACAATTTTCAGCAAGTTGCAACCTTGAAATACAGAAATAAACACTTTTCCATAAACAAGGTCTAAAATCATGTTTGATGCACTCTGTAAGTTACATTTTTGCAGTACTGTTTAAACTAGATCATAGGAACACTGTGGACAATTTTCAGCAAGTTGCAACCTTGAAATACAGAAATAAATACTTTTCCATAAACAAGGTCTAAAATCATGTTTGATGCACTCTGTAAGTTACATATTTGCAGTACTGTTTAAACTAGATCATAGGAACACTGTGGACAATTTTCAGCAAGTTGCAACCTTGAAATACAGAAATAAACACTTTTCCATAAACAATGTCTAAAATCATGTTTGATGCACTCTGTAAGTTACATTTTTGCAGTACTGTTTAAACTAGATGATAGGAACACTGTGGACAATTTTCAGCAAGTTGCAACCTTGAAATACAGAAATAAACACTTTTCCATAAACAAGGTCTAAAATCATGTTTGATGCACTTTGTAAGTTACATTTTTGTAGTACTGTTTAAACTAGATTATAGGAACACTGTGGACAATTGTCATCAAGTTGCAACCTTGAAATACAGAAATAAACACTTTTCCATAAACAATGTCTAAAATCATGTTTGATGCACTCTGTAAGTTACATTTTTGCAGTACTGTTTAAACTAGATGATAGGAACACTGTGGACAATTTTCAGCAAGTTGCAACCTTGAAATACAGAAATAAACACTTTTCCATAAACAAGGTCTAAAATCATGTTTGATGCACTCTGTAAGTTACATTTTTGTAGTACTGTTTAAACTAGATTATAGGAACACTGTGGACAATTGTCATCAAGTTGCAACCTTGAAATACAGAAATAAACACTTTTCCATAAACAATGTCTAAAATCATGTTTGATGCACTCTGTAAGTTACATTTTTGCAGTACTGTTTAAACTAGATGATAGGAACACTGTGGACAATTTTCAGCAAGTTGCAACCTTGAAATACAGAAATAAACACTTTTCCATAAACAAGGTCTAAAATCATGTTTGATGCACTCTGTAAGTTACATATTTGCAGTACTGTTTAAACTAGATCATAGGAACACTGTGGACAATTTTCAGCAAGTTGCAACCTTGAAATACAGAAATAAACACTTTTCCATAAACAAGGTCTAAAATCATGTTTGATGCACTCTGTAAGTTACATATTTGCAGTACTGTTTAAACTAGATCATAGGAACACTGTGGACAATTTTCAGCAAGTTGCAACCTTGAAATACAGAAATAAACACTTTTCCATAAACAAGGTCTAAAATCATGTTTGATGCACTCTGTAAGTTACATTTTTGCAGTACTGTTTAAACTAGATCATAGGAACACTGTGGACAATTTTCAGCAAGTTGCAACCTTGAAATACAGAAATAAACACTTTTCCACAAACAAGGGCTAAAATCATGTTTGATGCACTCTGTAAGTTACATTTTTGCAGTACTGTTTAAACTAGATGATAGGAACACTGTGGACAATTTTCAGCAAGTTGCAACCTTGAAATACAGAAATAAACACTTTTCCATAAACAAGGTCTAAAATCATGTTTGATGCACTCTGTAAGTTACATATTTGCAGTACTGTTTAAACTAGATCATAGGAACACTGTGGACAATTTTCAGCAAGTTGCAACCTTGAAATACAGAAATAAACACTTTTCCATAAACAAGGTCTAAAATCATGTTTGATGCACTCTGTAAGTTACATATTTGCAGTACTGTTTAAACTAGATCATAGGAACACTGTGGACAATTTTCAGCAAGTTGCAACCTTGAAATACAGAAATAAACACTTTTCCATAAACAAGGTCTAAAATCATGTTTGATGCACTCTGTAAGTTACATATTTGCAGTACTGTTTAAACTAGATCATAGGAACACTGTGGACAATTTTCAGCAAGTTGCAACCATGAAATACAGAAATAAACACTTTTCCATAAACAAGGTCTAAAATCATGTTTGATGCACTCTGTAAGTTACATTTTTGCAGTACTGTTTAAACTAGATCATAGGAACACTGTGGACAATTTTCAGCAAGTTGCAACCTTGAAATACAGAAATAAACACTTTTCCATAAACAAGGGCTAAAATCATGTTTGATGCACTCTGTAAGTTACATTTTTGCAGTACTGTTTAAACTAGATCATAGGAACACTGTGGACAATTTTCAGCAAGTTGCAACCTTGAAATACAGAAATAAACACTTTTCCATAAACAAGGTCTAAAATCATGTTTGATGCACTCTGTAAGTTACATTTTTGCAGTACTGTTTAAACTAGATCATAAGAACACTGTGGACAATTTTCAGCAAGTTGCAACCTTGAAATACAGAAATAAACACTTTTCCATAAACAAGGTCTAAAATCATGTTTGATGCACTCTGTAAGTTACATTTTGCAGTACTGTTTAAACTAGATCATAGGAACACTGTGGACAATTTTCAGCAAGTTGCAACCTTGAAATACAGAAATAAATACTTTTCCATAAACAAGGTCTAAAATCATGTTTGATGCACTCTGTAAATTACATATTTGCAGTACTGTTTAAACTAGATCATAGGAACACTGTGGACAATTTTCAGCAAGTTGCAACCTTGAAATACAGAAATAAACACTTTTCCATAAACAATGTCTAAAATCATGTTTGATGCACTCTGTAAGTTACATTTTTGCAGTACTGTTTAAACTAGATGATAGGAACACTGTGGACAATTTTCAGCAAGTTGCAACCTTGAAATACAGAAATAAACACTTTTCCATAAACAAGGTCTAAAATCATGTTTGATGCACTTTGTAAGTTACATTTTTGTAGTACTGTTTAAACTAGATTATAGGAACACTGTGGACAATTGTCATCAAGTTGCAACCTTGAAATACAGAAATAAACACTTTTCCATAAACAATGTCTAAAATCATGTTTGATGCACTCTGTAAGTTACATTTTTGCAGTACTGTTTAAACTAGATGATAGGAACACTGTGGACAATTTTCAGCAAGTTGCAACCTTGAAATACAGAAATAAACACTTTTCCATAAACAAGGTCTAAAATCATGTTTGATGCACTCTGTAAGTTACATTTTTGTAGTACTGTTTAAACTAGATTATAGGAACACTGTGGACAATTGTCATCAAGTTGCAACCTTGAAATACAGAAATAAACACTTTTCCATAAACAATGTCTAAAATCATGTTTGATGCACTCTGTAAGTTACATTTTTTGCAGTACTGTTTAAACTAGATGATAGGAACACTGTGGACAATTTTCAGCAAGTTGCAACCTTGAAATACAGAAATAAACACTTTTCCATAAACAAGGTCTAAAATCATGTTTGATGCACTCTGTAAGTTACATATTTGCAGTACTGTTTAAACTAGATCATAGGAACACTGTGGACAATTTTCAGCAAGTTGCAACCTTGAAATACAGAAATAAACACTTTTCCATAAACAAGGTCTAAAATCATGTTTGATGCACTCTGTAAGTTACATATTTGCAGTACTGTTTAAACTAGATGATAGGAACACTGTGGACAATTTTCAGCAAGTTGCAACCTTGAAATACAGAAATAAACACTTTTCCATAAACAAGGTCTAAAATCATGTTTGATGCACTCTGTAAGTTACATATTTGCAGTACTGTTTAAACTAGATCATAGGAACACTGTGGACAATTTTCAGCAAGTTGCAACCTTGAAATACAGAAATAAACACTTTTCCATAAACAAGGTCTAAAATCATGTTTGATGCACTCTGTAAGTTACATTTTTGCAGTACTGTTTAAACTAGATGATAGGAACACTGTGGACAATTTTCAGCAAGTTGCAACCTTGAAATACAGAAATAAACACTTTTCCATAAACAAGGTCTAAAATCATGTTTGATGCACTCTGTAAGTTACATATTTGCAGTACTGTTTAAACTAGATCATAGGAACACTGTGGACAATTTTCAGCAAGTTGCAACCTTGAAATACAGAAATAAACACTTTTCCATAAACAAGGTCTAAAATCATGTTTGATGCACTCTGTAAGTTACATTTTTGCAGTACTGTTTAAACTAGATGATAGGAACACTGTGGACAATTTTCAGCAAGTTGCAACCTTGAAATACAGAAATAAACACTTTTCCATAAACAAGGTCTAAAATCATGTTTGATGCACTCTGTAAGTTACATATTTGCAGTACTGTTTAAACTAGATCATAGGAACACTGTGGACAATTTTCAGCAAGTTGCAACCTTGAAATACAGAAATAAACACTTTTCCATAAACAAGGTCTAAAATCATGTTTGATGCACTCTGTAAGTTACATTTTTGCAGTACTGTTTAAACTAGATCATAGGAACACTGTGGACAATTTTCAGCAAGTTGCAACCATGAAATACAGAAATAAACACTTTTCCATAAACAAGGTCTAAAATCATGTTTGATGCACTCTGTAAGTTACATATTTGCAGTACTGTTTAAACTAGATCATAGGAACACTGTGGACAATTTTCAGCAAGTTGCAACCTTGAAATACAGAAATAAACACTTTTCCATAAACAAGGTCTAAAATCATGTTTGATGCACTCTGTAAGTTACATATTTGCAGTACTGTTTAAACTAGATCATAGGAACACTGTGGACAATTTTCAGCAAGTTGCAACCATGAAATACAGAAATAAACACTTTTCCATAAACAAGGTCTAAAATCATGTTTGATGCACTCTGTAAGTTACATTTTTGCAGTACTGTTTAAACTAGATCATAGGAACACTGTGGACAATTTTCAGCAAGTTGCAACCTTGAAATACAGAAATAAACACTTTTCCATAAACAAGGGCTAAAATCATGTTTGATGCACTCTGTAAGTTACATTTTTGCAGTACTGTTTAAACTAGATCATAGGAACACTGTGGACAATTTTCAGCAAGTTGCAACCTTGAAATACAGAAATAAACACTTTTCCATAAACAAGGTCTAAAATCATGTTTGATGCACTCTGTAAGTTACATTTTTGCAGTACTGTTTAAACTAGATCATAAGAACACTGTGGACAATTTTCAGCAAGTTGCAACCTTGAAATACAGAAATAAACACTTTTCCATAAACAAGGTCTAAAATCATGTTTGATGCACTCTGTAAGTTACATTTTTGCAGTACTGTTTAAACTAGATCATAGGAACACTGTGGACAATTTTCAGCAAGTTGCAACCTTGAAATACAGAAATAAACACTTTTCCATAAACAAGGTCTAAAATCATGTTTGATGCACTCTGTAAGTTACATATTTGCAGTACTGTTTAAACTAGATCATAGGAACACTGTGGACAATTTTCAGCAAGTTGCAACCTTGAAATACAGAAATAAACACTTTTCCATAAACAAGGTCTAAAATCATGTTTGATGCACTCTGTAAGTTACATTTTGCAGTACTGTTTAAACTAGATCATAGGAACACTGTGGACAATTTTCAGCAAGTTGCAACCTTGAAATACAGAAATAAACACTTTTCCATAAACAAGGTCTAAAATCATGTTTGATGCACTCTGTAAGTTACATATTTGCAGTACTGTTTAAACTAGATCATAGGAACACTGTGGACAATTTTCAGCAAGTTGCAACCTTGAAATACAGAAATAAACACTTTTCCATAAACAAGGTCTAAAATCATGTTTGATGCACTCTGTAAGTTACATTTTTGCAGTACTGTTTAAACTAGATCATAGGAACACTGTGGACAATTTTCAGCAAGTTGCAACCTTGAAATACAGAAATAAACACTTTTCCATAAACAAGGGCTAAAATCATGTTTGATGCACTCTGTAAGTTACATTTTTGCAGTACTGTTTAAACTAGATCATAGGAACACTGTGGACAATTTTCAGCAAGTTGCAACCTTGAAATACAGAAATAAACACTTTTCCATAAACAAGGTCTAAAATCATGTTTGATGCACTCTGTAAGTTACATTTTTGCAGTACTGTTTAAACTAGATGATAGGAACACTGTGGACAATTTTCAGCAAGTTGCAACCTTGAAATACAGAAATAAACACTTTTCCATAAACAAGGTCTAAAATCATGTTTGATGCACTCTGTAAGTTACATTTTGCAGTACTGTTTAAACTAGATGATAGGAACACTGTGGACAATTTTCAGCAAGTTGTAACCTTGAAATACAGAAATAAACACTTTTCCATAAACAAGGTCTAAAATCATGTTTGATGCACTCTGTAAGTTACATATTTGCAGTACTGTTTAAACTAGATCATAGGAACACTGTGGACAATTTTCAGCAAGTTGCAACCTTGAAATACAGAAATAAACACTTTTCCATAAACAAGGTCTAAAATCATGTTTGATGCACTCTGTAAGTTACATATTTGCAGTACTGTTTAAACTAGATCATAGGAACACTGTGGACAATTTTCAGCAAGTTGCAACCTTGAAATACAGAAATAAACACTTTTCCATAAACAAGGTCTAAAATCATGTTTGATGCACTCTGTAAGTTACATTTTTGCAGTACTGTTTAAACTAGATCATAGGAACACTGTGGACAATTTTCAGCAAGTTGCAACCTTGAAATACAGAAATAAACACTTTTCCATAAACAAGGTCTAAAATCATGTTTGATGCACTCTGTAAGTTACATATTTGCAGTACTGTTTAAACTAGATCATAGGAACACTGTGGACAATTTTCAGCAAGTTGCAACCTTGAAATACAGAAATAAACACTTTTCCATAAACAAGGTCTAAAATCATGTTTGATGCACTCTGTAAGTTACATATTTGCAGTACTGTTTAAACTAGATCATAGGAACACTGTGGACAATTTTCAGCAAGTTGCAACCTTGAAATACAGAAATAAACACTTTTCCATAAACAAGGTCTAAAATCATGTTTGATGCACTCTGTAAGTTACATTTTTGCAGTACTGTTTAAACTAGATCATAGGAACACTATGGACAATTTTCAGCAAGTTGCAACCTTGAAATACAGAAATAAACACTTTTCCATAAACAAGGTCTAAAATCATGTTTGATGCACTCTGTAAGTTACATATTTGCAGTACTGTTTAAACTAGATCATAGGAACACTGTGGACAATTTTCAGCAAGTTGCAACCTTGAAATACAGAAATAAACACTTTTCCATAAACAAGGTCTAAAATCATGTTTGATGCACTCTGTAAGTTACATTTTTGCAGTACTGTTTAAACTAGATCATAGGAACACTGTGGACAATTTTCAGCAAGTTGCAACCTTGAAATACAGAAATAAACACTTTTCCATAAACAAGGTCTAAAATCATGTTTGATGCACTCTGTAAGTTACATATTTGCAGTACTGTTTAAACTAGATCATAGGAACACTGTGGACAATTTTCAGCAAGTTGCAACCATGAAATACAGAAATAAACACTTTTCCATAAACAAGGTCTAAAATCATGTTTGATGCACTCTGTAAGTTACATTTTTGCAGTACTGTTTAAACTAGATCATAGGAACACTGTGGACAATTTTCAGCAAGTTGCAACCTTGAAATACAGAAATAAACACTTTTCCATAAACAAGGGCTAAAATCATGTTTGATGCACTCTGTAAGTTACATTTTTGCAGTACTGTTTAAACTAGATCATAGGAACACTGTGGACAATTTTCAGCAAGTTGCAACCTTGAAATACAGAAATAAACACTTTTCCATAAACAAGGTCTAAAATCATGTTTGATGCACTCTGTAAGTTACATTTTTGCAGTACTGTTTAAACTAGATCATAAGAACACTGTGGACAATTTTCAGCAAGTTGCAACCTTGAAATACAGAAATAAACACTTTTCCATAAACAAGGTCTAAAATCATGTTTGATGCACTCTGTAAGTTACATTTTTGCAGTACTGTTTAAACTAGATCATAGGAACACTGTGGACAATTTTCAGCAAGTTGCAACCTTGAAATACAGAAATAAACACTTTTCCATAAACAAGGTCTAAAATCATGTTTGATGCACTCTGTAAGTTACATATTTGCAGTACTGTTTAAACTAGATCATAGGAACACTGTGGACAATTTTCAGCAAGTTGCAACCTTGAAATACAGAAATAAACACTTTTCCATAAACAAGGTCTAAAATCATGTTTGATGCACTCTGTAAGTTACATATTTGCAGTACTGTTTAAACTAGATCATAGGAACACTGTGGACAATTTTCAGCAAGTTGCAACCTTGAAATACAGAAATAAACACTTTTCCATAAACAAGGTCTAAAATCATGTTTGATGCACTCTGTAAGTTACATTTTTGCAGTACTGTTTAAACTAGATCATAGGAACACTGTGGACAATTTTCAGCAAGTTGCAACCTTGAAATACAGAAATAAACACTTTTCCATAAACAAGGGCTAAAATCATGTTTGATGCACTCTGTAAGTTACATTTTTGCAGTACTGTTTAAACTAGATCATAGGAACACTGTGGACAATTTTCAGCAAGTTGCAACCTTGAAATACAGAAATAAACACTTTTCCATAAACAAGGTCTAAAATCATGTTTGATGCACTCTGTAAGTTACATTTTTGCAGTACTGTTTAAACTAGATGATAGGAACACTGTGGACAATTTTCAGCAAGTTGCAACCTTGAAATACAGAAATAAACACTTTTCCATAAACAATGTCTAAAATCATGTTTGATGCACTCTGTAAGTTACATTTTTGCAGTACTGTTTAAACTAGATGATAGGAACACTGTGGACAATTTTCAGCAAGTTGTAACCTTGAAATACAGAAATAAACACTTTTCCATAAACAAGGTCTAAAATCATGTTTGATGCACTCTGTAAGTTACATATTTGCAGTACTGTTTAAACTAGATCATAGGAACACTGTGGACAATTTTCAGCAAGTTGCAACCTTGAAATACAGAAATAAACACTTTTCCATAAACAAGGTCTAAAATCATGTTTGATGCACTCTGTAAGTTACATATTTGCAGTACTGTTTAAACTAGATCATAGGAACACTGTGGACAATTTTCAGCAAGTTGCAACCATGAAATACAGAAATAAACACTTTTCCATAAACAAGGTCTAAAATCATGTTTGATGCACTCTGTAAGTTACATTTTTGCAGTACTGTTTAAACTAGATCATAGGAACACTGTGGACAATTTTCAGCAAGTTGCAACCTTGAAATACAGAAATAAACACTTTTCCATAAACAAGGGCTAAAATCATGTTTGATGCACTCTGTAAGTTACATATTTGCAGTACTGTTTAAACTAGATCATAGGAACACTGTGGACAATTTTCAGCAAGTTGCAACCATGAAATACAGAAATAAACACTTTTCCATAAACAAGGTCTAAAATCATGTTTGATGCACTCTGTAAGTTACATTTTTGCAGTACTGTTTAAACTAGATCATAGGAACACTGTGGACAATTTTCAGCAAGTTGCAACCTTGAAATACAGAAATAAACACTTTTCCATAAACAAGGTCTAAAATCATGTTTGATGCACTCTGTAAGTTACATATTTGCAGTACTGTTTAAACTAGATCATAGGAACACTGTGGACAATTTTCAGCAAGTTGCAACCTTGAAATACAGAAATAAACACTTTTCCACAAACAAGGGCTAAAATCATGTTTGATGCACTCTGTAAGTTACATATTTGCAGTACTGTTTAAACTAGATCATAGGAACACTGTGGACAATTTTCAGCAAGTTGCAACCTTGAAATACAGAAATAAACACTTTTCCATAAACAAGGTCTAAAATCATGTTTGATGCACTCTGTAAGTTACATATTTGCAGTACTGTTTAAACTAGATCATAGGAACACTGTGGACAATTTTCAGCAAGTTGCAACCTTGAAATACAGAAATAAACACTTTTCCATAAACAAGGTCTAAAATCATGTTTGATGCACTCTGTAAGTTACATATTTGCAGTACTGTTTAAACTAGATCATAGGAACACTGTGGACAATTTTCAGCAAGTTGCAACCTTGAAATACAGAAATAAACACTTTTCCACAAACAAGGGCTAAAATCATGTTTGATGCACTCTGTAAGTTACATTTTTGCAGTACTGTTTAAACTAGATGATAGGAACACTGTGGACAATTTTCAGCAAGTTGCAACCTTGAAATACAGAAATAAACACTTTTCCATAAACAAGGTCTAAAATCATGTTTGATGCACTCTGTTAGTTACATATTTGCAGTACTGTTTAAACTAGATCATAGGAACACTGTGGACAATTTTCAGCAAGTTGCAACCATGAAATACAGAAATAAACACTTTTCCATAAACAAGGTCTAAAATCATGTTTGATGCACTCTGTAAGTTACATTTTTGCAGTACTGTTTAAACTAGATCATAGGAACACTGTGGACAATTTTCAGCAAGTTGCAACCTTGAAATACAGAAATAAACACTTTTCCATAAACAAGGGCTAAAATCATGTTTGATGCACTCTGTAAGTTACATTTTGCAGTACTGTTTAAACTAGATCATAGGAACACTGTGGACAATTTTCAGCAAGTTGCAACCTTGAAATACAGAAATAAACACTTTTCCATAAACAAGGTCTAAAATCATGTTTGATGCACTCTGTAAGTTACATTTTTGCAGTACTGTTTAAACTAGATCATAAGAACACTGTGGACAATTTTCAGCAAGTTGCAACCTTGAAATACAGAAATAAACACTTTTCCATAAACAAGGTCTAAAATCATGTTTGATGCACTCTGTAAGTTACATTTTTGCAGTACTGTTTAAACTAGATCATAGGAACACTGTGGACAATTTTCAGCAAGTTGCAACCTTGAAATACAGAAATAAACACTTTTCCATAAACAAGGTCTAAAATCATGTTTGATGCACTCTGTAAGTTACATATTTGCAGTACTGTTTAAACTAGATCATAGGAACACTGTGGACAATTTTCAGCAAGTTGCAACCTTGAAATACAGAAATAAACACTTTTCCATAAACAAGGTCTAAAATCATGTTTGATGCACTCTGTAAGTTACATTTTTGCAGTACTGTTTAAACTAGATCATAGGAACACTGTGGACAATTTTCAGCAAGTTGCAACCTTGAAATACAGAAATAAACACTTTTCCATAAACAAGGGCTAAAATCATGTTTGATGCACTCTGTAAGTTACATTTTTGCAGTACTGTTTAAACTAGATCATAGGAACACTGTGGACAATTTTCAGCAAGTTGCAACCTTGAAATACAGAAATAAACACTTTTCCATAAACAAGGTCTAAAATCATGTTTGATGCACTCTGTAAGTTACATTTTTGCAGTACTGTTTAAACTAGATGATAGGAACACTGTGGACAATTTTCAGCAAGTTGCAACCTTGAAATACAGAAATAAACACTTTTCCATAAACAATGTCTAAAATCATGTTTGATGCACTCTGTAAGTTACATTTTTGCAGTACTGTTTAAACTAGATGATAGGAACACTGTGGACAATTTTCAGCAAGTTGTAACCTTGAAATACAGAAATAAACACTTTTCCATAAACAAGGTCTAAAATCATGTTTGATGCACTCTGTAAGTTACATATTTGCAGTACTGTTTAAACTAGATCATAGGAACACTGTGGACAATTTTCAGCAAGTTGCAACCTTGAAATACAGAAATAAACACTTTTCCATAAACAAGGTCTAAAATCATGTTTGATGCACTCTGTAAGTTACATATTTGCAGTACTGTTTAAACTAGATCATAGGAACACTGTGGACAATTTTCAGCAAGTTGCAACCATGAAATACAGAAATAAACACTTTTCCATAAACAAGGTCTAAAATCATGTTTGATGCACTCTGTAAGTTACATTTTTGCAGTACTGTTTAAACTAGATCATAGGAACACTGTGGACAATTTTCAGCAAGTTGCAACCTTGAAATACAGAAATAAACACTTTTCCATAAACAAGGGCTAAAATCATGTTTGATGCACTCTGTAAGTTACATATTTGCAGTACTGTTTAAACTAGATCATAGGAACACTGTGGACAATTTTCAGCAAGTTGCAACCATGAAATACAGAAATAAACACTTTTCCATAAACAAGGTCTAAAATCATGTTTGATGCACTCTGTAAGTTACATTTTTGCAGTACTGTTTAAACTAGATCATAGGAACACTGTGGACAATTTTCAGCAAGTTGCAACCTTGAAATACAGAAATAAACACTTTTCCATAAACAAGGTCTAAAATCATGTTTGATGCACTCTGTAAGTTACATATTTGCAGTACTGTTTAAACTAGATCATAGGAACACTGTGGACAATTTTCAGCAAGTTGCAACCTTGAAATACAGAAATAAACACTTTTCCACAAACAAGGGCTAAAATCATGTTTGATGCACTCTGTAAGTTACATATTTGCAGTACTGTTTAAACTAGATCATAGGAACACTGTGGACAATTTTCAGCAAGTTGCAACCTTGAAATACAGAAATGAACACTTTTCCATAAACAAGGTCTAAAATCATGTTTGATGCACTCTGTAAGTTACATTTTTGCAGTACTGTTTAAACTAGATTATAGGAACACTGTGGACAATTTTCAGCAAGTTGCAACCTTGAAATACAGAAATAAACACTTTTCCATATACAAGGTCTAAAATCATGTTTGATGCACTCTGTAAGTTACATTTTTGCAGTACTGTTTAAACTAGATCATAGGAACACTGTGGACAATTTTCAGCAAGTTGCAACCTTGAAATACAGAAATAAACACTTTTCCATAAACAAGGTCTAAAATCATGTTTGATGCACTCTGTAAGTTACATTTTTTCAGTACTGTTTAAACTAGATTATAGGAACACTGTGGACAATTGTCATCAAGTTGCAACCTTGAAATACAGAAATAAACACTTTTCCATAAACAATGTCTAAAATCATGTTTGATGCACTCTGTAAGTTACATTTTTGCAGTACTGTTTAAACTAGATGATAGGAACACTGTGGACAAATTTCAGCAAGTTGCAACCTTGAAATACAGAAATAAACACTTTTCCATAAACAAGGTCTAAAATCATGTTTGATGCACTCTGTAAGTTACATTTTTGTAGTACTGTTTAAACTAGATTATAGGAACACTGTGGACAATTTTCAGCAAGTTGTAACCTTGAAATACAGAAATAAACACTTCCATATACAAGGTCTAAAATCATGTTTGATGCACTCTGTAAGTTACATTTTTGCAGTACTGTTTAAACTAGATCATAGGAACACTGTGGACAATTTTCAGCAAGTTGCAACCTTGAAATACAGAAATAAACACTTTTCCATAAACAAGGTCTAAAATCATGTTTGATGCACTCTGTAAGTTACATTTTGTAGTACTGTTTAAACTAGATTATAGGAACACTGTGGACAATTGTCATCAAGTTGCAACCTTGAAATACAGAAATACACACTTTTCCATAAACAATGTCTAAAATCATGTTTGATGCACTCTGTAAGTTACATTTTTGCAGTACTGTTTAAACTAGATGATAGGAACACTGTGGACAATTTTCAGCAAGTTGCAACCTTGAAATACAGAAATAAACACTTTTCCATAAACAAGGTCTAAAATCATGTTTGATGCACTCTGTAAGTTACATATTTGCAGTACTGTTTAAACTAGATCATAGGAACACTGTGGGCAATTTTCAGCAAGTTGCAACCTTGAAATACAGAAATAAACACTTTTCCATAAACAAGGTCTAAAATCATGTTTGATGCACTCTGTAAGTTACATATTTGCAGTACTGTTTAAACTAGATCATAGGAACACTGTGGACAATTTTCAGCAAGTTGCAACCTTGAAATACAGAAATAAACACTTTTCCATAAACAAGGTCTAAAATCATGTTTGATGCACTCTGTAAGTTACATATTTGCAGTACTGTTTAAACTAGATCATAGGAACACTGTGGACAATTTTCAGCAAGTTGCAACCTTGAAATACAGAAATGAACACTTTTCCATAAACAAGGTCTAAAATCATGTTTGATGCACTCTGTAAGTTACATTTTTGCAGTACTGTTTAAACTAGATTATAGGAACACTGTGGACAATTTTCAGCAAGTTGCAACCTTGAAATACAGAAATAAACACTTTTCCATATACAAGGTCTAAAATCATGTTTGATGCACTCTGTAAGTTACATTTTTGCAGTACTGTTTAAACTAGATCATAGGAACACTGTGGACAATTTTCAGCAAGTTGCAACCTTGAAATACAGAAATAAACACTTTTCCATAAACAAGGTCTAAAATCATGTTTGATGCACTCTGTAAGTTACATTTTTGCAGTACTGTTTAAACTAGATTATAGGAACACTGTGGACAATTGTCATCAAGTTGCAACCTTGAAATACAGAAATAAACACTTTTCCATAAACAATGTCTAAAATCATGTTTGATGCACTCTGTAAGTTACATTTTTGCAGTACTGTTTAAACTAGATGATAGGAACACTGTGGACAAATTTCAGCAAGTTGCAACCTTGAAATACAGAAATAAACACTTTTCCATAAACAAGGTCTAAAATCATGTTTGATGCACTCTGTAAGTTACATTTTTTGTAGTACTGTTTAAACTAGATTATAGGAACACTGTGGACAATTTTCAGCAAGTTGTAACCTTGAAATACAGAAATAAACACTTCCATATACAAGGTCTAAAATCATGTTTGATGCACTCTGTAAGTTACATTTTTGCAGTACTGTTTAAACTAGATCATAGGAACACTGTGGACAATTTTCAGCAAGTTGCAACCTTGAAATACAGAAATAAACACTTTTCCATAAACAAGGTCTAAAATCATGTTTGATGCACTCTGTAAGTTACATTTTTGTAGTACTGTTTAAACTAGATTATAGGAACACTGTGGACAATTGTCATCAAGTTGCAACCTTGAAATACAGAAATACACACTTTTCCATAAACAATGTCTAAAATCATGTTTGATGCACTCTGTAAGTTACATTTTTGCAGTACTGTTTAAACTAGATGATAGGAACACTGTGGACAATTTTCAGCAAGTTGCAACCTTGAAATACAGAAATAAACACTTTTCCATAAACAAGGTCTAAAATCATGTTTGATGCACTCTGTAAGTTACATATTTGCAGTACTGTTTAAACTAGATCATAGGAACACTGTGGACAATTTTCAGCAAGTTGCAACCTTGAAATACAGAAATAAACACTTTTCCATAAACAAGGTCTAAAATCATGTTTGATGCACTCTGTAAGTTACATATTTGCAGTACTGTTTAAACTAGATCATAGGAACACTGTGGACAATTTTCAGCAAGTTGCAACCTTGAAATACAGAAATAAACACTTTTCCATAAACAAGGTCTAAAATCATGTTTGATGCACTCTGTAAGTTACATATTTGCAGTACTGTTTAAACTAGATCATAGGAACACTGTGGACAATTTTCAGCAAGTTGCAACCTTGAAATACAGAAATAAACACTTTTCCATAAACAAGGTCTAAAATCATGTTTGATGCACTCTGTAAGTTACATATTTGCAGTACTGTTTAAACTAGATCATAGGAACACTGTGGACAATTTTCAGCAAGTTGCAACCTTGAAATACAGAAATAAACACTTTTCCATAAACAAGGTCTAAAATCATGTTTGATGCACTCTGTAAGTTACATTTTTGTAGTACTGTTTAAACTAGATTATAGGAACACTGTGGACAATTGTCATCAAGTTGCAACCTTGAAATACAGAAATAAACACTTTTCCATAAACAATGTCTAAAATCATGTTTGATGCACTCTGTAAGTTACATTTTTTGCAGTACTGTTTAAACTAGATGATAGGAACACTGTGGACAATTTTCAGCAAGTTGCAACCTTGAAATACAGAAATAAACACTTTTCCATAAACAAGGTCTAAAATCATGTTTGATGCACTCTGTAAGTTACATTTTTGTAGTACTGTTTAAACTAGATTATAGGAACACTGTGGACAATTGTCATCAAGTTGCAACCTTGAAATACAGAAATAAACACTTTTCCATAAACAATGTCTAAAATCATGTTTGATGCACTCTGTAAGTTACATTTTTGCAGTACTGTTTAAACTAGATGATAGGAACACTGTGGACAATTTTCAGCAAGTTGCAACCTTGAAATACAGAAATAAACACTTTTCCATAAACAAGGTCTAAAATCATGTTTGATGCACTCTGTAAGTTACATATTTGCAGTACTGTTTAAACTAGATCATAGGAACACTGTGGACAATTTTCAGCAAGTTGCAACCTTGAAATACAGAAATAAACACTTTTCCATGAACAAGGTCTAAAATCATGTTTGATGCACTCTGTAAGTTACATATTTGCAGTACTGTTTAAACTAGATCATAGGAACACTGTGGACAATTTTCAGCAAGTTGCAACCTTGAAATACAGAAATAAACACTTTTCCATAAACAAGGTCTAAAATCATGTTTGATGCACTCTGTAAGTTACATTTTTGCAGTACTGTTTAAACTAGATCATAGGAACACTGTGGACAATTTTCAGCAAGTTGCAACCTTGAAATACAGAAATAAACACTTTTCCATAAACAAGGGCTAAAATCATGTTTGATGCACTCTGTAAGTTACATTTTTGCAGTACTGTTTAAACTAGATGATAGGAACACTGTGGACAATTTTCAGCAAGTTGCAACCTTGAAATACAGAAATAAACACTTTTCCATAAACAAGGTCTAAAATCATGTTTGATGCACTCTGTAAGTTACATATTTGCAGTACTGTTTAAACTAGATCATAGGAACACTGTGGACAATTTTCAGCAAGTTGCAACCTTGAAATACAGAAATAAACACTTTTCCATAAACAAGGTCTAAAATCATGTTTGATGCACTCTGTAAGTTACATTTTTGCAGTACTGTTTAAACTAGATGATAGGAACACTGTGGACAATTTTCAGCAAGTTGCAACCTTGAAATACAGAAATAAACACTTTTCCATAAACAAGGTCTAAAATCATGTTTGATGCACTCTGTAAGTTACATATTTGCAGTACTGTTTAAACTAGATCATAGGAACACTGTGGACAATTTTCAGCAAGTTGCAACCTTGAAATACAGAAATAAACACTTTTCCATAAACAAGGGCTAAAATCATGTTTGATGCACTCTGTAAGTTACATTTTTGCAGTACTGTTTAAACTAGATCATAGGAACACTGTGGACAATTTTCAGCAAGTTGCAACCTTGAAATACAGAAATAAACACTTTTCCATAAACAAGGTCTAAAATCATGTTTGATGCACTCTGTAAGTTACATTTTTGCAGTACTGTTTAAACTAGATCATAGGAACACTGTGGACAATTTTCAGCAAGTTGCAACCTTGAAATACAGAAATAAACACTTTTCCATAAACAAGGTCTAAAATCATGTTTGATGCACTCTGTAAGTTACATTTTGCAGTACTGTTTAAACTAGATCATAGGAACACTGTGGACAATTTTCAGCAAGTTGCAACCTTGAAATACAGAAATAAACACTTTTCCATAAACAAGGTCTAAAATCATGTTTGATGCACTCTGTAAGTTACATATTTGCAGTACTGTTTAAACTAGATCATAGGAACACTGTGGACAATTTTCAGCAAGTTGCAACCTTGAAATACAGAAATAAACACTTTTCCATAAACAAGGTCTAAAATCATGTTTGATGCACTCTGTAAGTTACATATTTGCAGTACTGTTTAAACTAGATCATAGGAACACTGTGGACAATTTTCAGCAAGTTGCAACCTTGAAATACAGAAATAAACACTTTTCCATAAACAAGGTCTAAAATCATGTTTGATGCACTCTGTAAGTTACATATTTGCAGTACTGTTTAAACTAGATCATAGGAACACTGTGGGCAATTTTCAGCAAGTTGCAACCTTGAAATACAGAAATAAACACTTTTCCATAAACAAGGTCTAAAATCATGTTTGATGCACTCTGTAAGTTACATATTTGCAGTACTGTTTAAACTAGATCATAGGAACACTGTGGGCAATTTTCAGCAAGTTGCAACCTTGAAATACAGAAATAAACACTTTTCCATAAACAAGGTCTAAAATCATGTTTGATGCACTCTGTAAGTTACATATTTGCAGTACTGTTTAAACTAGATTATAGGAACACTGTGGACAATTTTCAGCAAGTTGTAACCTTGAAATACAGAAATAAACAAGGTCTAAAATCATGTTTGATGCACTCTGTAAGTTACATTTTTGCAGTACTGTTTAAACTAGATGATAGGAACACTGTGGACAATTTTCAGCAAGTTGCAACCTTGAAATACAGAAATAAACACTTTTCCATAAACAAGGTCTAAAATCATGTTTGATGCACTCTGTAAGTTACATTTTTGTAGTACTGTTTAAACTAGATTATAGGAACACTGTGGACAATTGTCATCAAGTTGCAACCTTGAAATACAGAAATAAACACTTTTCCATAAACAATGTCTAAAATCATGTTTGATGCACTCTGTAAGTTACATTTTTGCAGTACTGTTTAAACTAGATGATAGGAACACTGTGGACAATTTTCAGCAAGTTGCAACCTTGAAATACAGAAATAAACACTTTTCCATAAACAAGGTCTAAAATCATGTTTGATGCACTCTGTAAGTTACATATTTGCAGTACTGTTTACACTAGATCATAGGAACACTGTGGACAATTTTCAGCAAGTTGCAACCTTGAAATACAGAAATAAACACTTTTCCATGAACAAGGTCTAAAATCATGTTTGATGCACTCTGTAAGTTACATATTTGCAGTACTGTTTAAACTAGATCATAGGAACACTGTGGACAATTTTCAGCAAGTTGCAACCTTGAAATACAGAAATAAACACTTTTCCATAAACAAGGTCTAAAATCATGTTTGATGCACTCTGTAAGTTACATTTTTGCAGTACTGTTTAAACTAGATCATAGGAACACTGTGGACAATTTTCAGCAAGTTGCAACCTTGAAATACAGAAATAAACACTTTTCCATAAACAAGGGCTAAAATCATGTTTGATGCACTCTGTAAGTTACATTTTTGCAGTACTGTTTAAACTAGATGATAGGAACACTGTGGACAATTTTCAGCAAGTTGCAACCTTGAAATACAGAAATAAACACTTTTCCATAAACAAGGTCTAAAATCATGTTTGATGCACTCTGTAAGTTACATATTTGCAGTACTGTTTAAACTAGATCATAGGAACACTGTGGACAATTTTCAGCAAGTTGCAACCTTGAAATACAGAAATAAACACTTTTCCATAAACAAGGTCTAAAATCATGTTTGATGCACTCTGTAAGTTACATTTTTGCAGTACTGTTTAAACTAGATGATAGGAACACTGTGGACAATTTTCAGCAAGTTGCAACCTTGAAATACAGAAATAAACACTTTTCCATAAACAAGGTCTAAAATCATGTTTGATGCACTCTGTAAGTTACATATTTGCAGTACTGTTTAAACTAGATCATAGGAACACTGTGGACAATTTTCAGCAAGTTGCAACCTTGAAATACAGAAATAAACACTTTTCCATAAACAAGGGCTAAAATCATGTTTGATGCACTCTGTAAGTTACATTTTTGCAGTACTGTTTAAACTAGATCATAGGAACACTGTGGACAATTTTCAGCAAGTTGCAACCTTGAAATACAGAAATAAACACTTTTCCATAAACAAGGTCTAAAATCATGTTTGATGCACTCTGTAAGTTACATTTTGCAGTACTGTTTAAACTAGATCATAGGAACACTGTGGACAATTTTCAGCAAGTTGCAACCTTGAAATACAGAAATAAACACTTTTCCATAAACAAGGTCTAAAATCATGTTTGATGCACTCTGTAAGTTACATTTTTGCAGTACTGTTTAAACTAGATCATAGGAACACTGTGGACAATTTTCAGCAAGTTGCAACCTTGAAATACAGAAATAAACACTTTTCCATAAACAAGGTCTAAAATCATGTTTGATGCACTCTGTAAGTTACATATTTGCAGTACTGTTTAAACTAGATCATAGGAACACTGTGGGCAATTTTCAGCAAGTTGCAACCTTGAAATACAGAAATAAACACTTTTCCATAAACAAGGTCTAAAATCATGTTTGATGCACTCTGTAAGTTACATATTTGCAGTACTGTTTAAACTAGATCATAGGAACACTGTGGACAATTTTCAGCAAGTTGCAACCTTGAAATACAGAAATAAACACTTTTCCATAAACAAGGTCTAAAATCATGTTTGATGCACTCTGTAAGTTACATATTTGCAGTACTGTTTAAACTAGATCATAGGAACACTGTGGACAATTTTCAGCAAGTTGCAACCTTGAAATACAGAAATGAACACTTTTCCATAAACAAGGTCTAAAATCATGTTTGATGCACTCTGTAAGTTACATTTTTGCAGTACTGTTTAAACTAGATTATAGGAACACTGTGGACAATTTTCAGCAAGTTGCAACCTTGAAATACAGAAATAAACACTTTTCCATATACAAGGTCTAAAATCATGTTTGATGCACTCTGTAAGTTACATTTTTGCAGTACTGTTTAAACTAGATCATAGGAACACTGTGGACAATTTTCAGCAAGTTGCAACCTTGAAATACAGAAATAAACACTTTTCCATAAACAAGGTCTAAAATCATGTTTGATGCACTCTGTAAGTTACATTTTTGTAGTACTGTTTAAACTAGATTATAGGAACACTGTGGACAATTGTCATCAAGTTGCAACCTTGAAATACAGAAATAAACACTTTTCCATAAACAAGGTCTAAAATCATGTTTGATGCACTCTGTAAGTTACATTTTTGTAGTACTGTTTAAACTAGATTATAGGAACACTGTGGACAATTTTCAGCAAGTTGTAACCTTGGAATACAGAAATAAACACTTCCATATACAAGGTCTAAAATCATGTTTGATGCACTCTGTAAGTTACATTTTTGCAGTACTGTTTAAACTAGATCATAGGAACACTGTGGACAATTTTCAGCAAGTTGCAACCTTGAAATACAGAAATAAACACTTTTCCATAAACAAGGTCTAAAATCATGTTTGATGCACTCTGTAAGTTACATTTTTGTAGTACTGTTTAAACTAGATTATAGGAACACTGTGGACAATTGTCATCAAGTTGCAACCTTGAAATACAGAAATAAACACTTTTCCATAAACAATGTCTAAAATCATGTTTGATGCACTCTGTAAGTTACATTTTTGCAGTACTGTTTAAACTAGATGATAGGAACACTGTGGACAATTTTCAGCAAGTTGCAACCTTGAAATACAGAAATAAACACTTTTCCATAAACAAGGTCTAAAATCATGTTTGATGCACTCTGTAAGTTACATATTTGCAGTACTGTTTAAACTAGATCATAGGAACACTGTGGACAATTTTCAGCAAGTTGCAACCTTGAAATACAGAAATAAACACTTTTCCATAAACAAGGTCTAAATATTGTTTGATGCACTCTGTAAGTTACATATTTGCAGTACTGTTTAAACTAGATCATAGGAACACTGTGGACAATTTTCAGCAAGTTGCAACCTTGAAATACAGAAATAAACACTTTTCCATAAACAAGGTCTAAAATCATGTTTGATGCACTCTGTAAGTTACATTTTTGCAGTACTGTTTAAACTAGATCATAGGAACACTGTGGACAATTTTCAGCAAGTTGCAACCTTGAAATACAGAAATAAACACTTTTCCATAAACAAGGGCTAAAATCATGTTTGATGCACTCTGTAAGTTACATTTTGCAGTACTGTTTAAACTAGATCATAGGAACACTGTGGACAATTTTCAGCAAGTTGCAACCTTGAAATACAGAAATAAACACTTTTCCATAAACAAGGTCTAAAATCATGTTTGATGCACTCTGTAAGTTACATATTTGCAGTACTGTTTAAACTAGATCATAGGAACACTGTGGACAATTTTCAGCAAGTTGCAACCTTGAAATACAGAAATAAACACTTTTCCATAAACAAGGTCTAAAATCATGTTTGATGCACTCTGTAAGTTACATATTTGCAGTACTGTTTAAACTAGATCATAGGAACACTGTGGACAATTTTCAGCAAGTTGCAACCTTGAAATACAGAAATAAACACTTTTCCATAAACATGGTCTAAAATCATGTTTGATGCACTCTGTAAGTTACATATTTGCAGTACTGTTTAAACTAGATCATAGGAACACTGTGGACAATTTTCAGCAAGTTGCAACCTTGAAATACAGAAATGAACACTTTTCCATAAACAAGGTCTAAAATCATGTTTGATGCACTCTGTAAGTTACATTTTTGCAGTACTGTTTAAACTAGATTATAGGAACACTGTGGACAATTTTCAGCAAGTTGCAACCTTGAAATACAGAAATAAACACTTTTCCATATACAAGGTCTAAAATCATGTTTGATGCACTCTGTAAGTTACATTTTTGCAGTACTGTTTAAACTAGATCATAGGAACACTGTGGACAATTTTCAGCAAGTTGCAACCTTGAAATACAGAAATAAACACTTTTCCATAAACAAGGTCTAAAATCATGTTTGATGCACTCTGTAAGTTACATTTTTGCAGTACTGTTTAAACTAGATCATAGGAACACTGTGGACAATTTTCAGCAAGTTGCAACCTTGAAATACAGAAATAAACACTTTTCCATAAACAAGGTCTAAAATCATGTTTGATGCACTCTGTAAGTTACATATTTGCAGTACTGTTTAAACTAGATCATAGGAACACTGTGGACAATTTTCAGCAAGTTGCAACCTTGAAATACAGAAATAAACACTTTTCCATAAACAAGGTCTAAAATCATGTTTGATGCACTCTGTAAGTTACATATTTGCAGTACTGTTTAAACTAGATCATAGGAACACTGTGGACAATTTTCAGCAAGTTGCAACCTTGAAATACAGAAATAAACACTTTTCCATAAACATGGTCTAAAATCATGTTTGATGCACTCTGTAAGTTACATATTTGCAGTACTGTTTAAACTAGATCATAGGAACACTGTGGACAATTTTCAGCAAGTTGCAACCTTGAAATACAGAAATGAACACTTTTCCATAAACAAGGTCTAAAATCATGTTTGATGCACTCTGTAAGTTACATTTTTGCAGTACTGTTTAAACTAGATTATAGGAACACTGTGGACAATTTTCAGCAAGTTGCAACCTTGAAATACAGAAATAAACACTTTTCCATATACAAGGTCTAAAATCATGTTTGATGCACTCTGTAAGTTACATTTTTGCAGTACTGTTTAAACTAGATCATAGGAACACTGTGGACAATTTTCAGCAAGTTGCAACCTTGAAATACAGAAATAAACACTTTTCCATAAACAAGGTCTAAAATCATGTTTGATGCACTCTGTAAGTTACATTTTTGCAGTACTGTTTAAACTAGATCATAGGAACACTGTGGACAATTTTCAGCAAGTTGCAACCTTGAAATACAGAAATAAACACTTTTCCATAAACAAGGTCTAAAATCATGTTTGATGCACTCTGTAAGTTACATATTTGCAGTACTGTTTAAACTAGATCATAGGAACACTGTGGACAATTTTCAGCAAGTTGCAACCTTGAAATACAGAAATAAACACTTTTCCATAAACAAGGTCTAAAATCATGTTTGATGCACTCTGTAAGTTACATATTGCAATGCAGTACTGTTTAAACTAGATCATAGGAACACTGTGGACAATTTTCAGCAAGTTGCAACCTTGAAATACAGAAATAAACACTTTTCCATAAACATGGTCTAAAATCATGTTTGATGCACTCTGTAAGTTACATATTTGCAGTACTGTTTAAACTAGATCATAGGAACACTGTGGACAATTTTCAGCAAGTTGCAACCTTGAAATACAGAAATGAACACTTTTCCATAAACAAGGTCTAAAATCATGTTTGATGCACTCTGTAAGTTACATTTTTGCAGTACTGTTTAAACTAGATTATAGGAACACTGTGGACAATTTTCAGCAAGTTGCAACCTTGAAATACAGAAATAAACACTTTTCCATATACAAGGTCTAAAATCATGTTTGATGCACTCTGTAAGTTACATTTTGCAGTACTGTTTAAACTAGATCATAGGAACACTGTGGACAATTTTCAGCAAGTTGCAACCTTGAAATACAGAAATAAACACTTTTCCATATACAAGGTCTAAAATCATGTTTGATGCACTCTGTAAGTTACATTTTTGCAGTACTGTTTAAACTAGATCATAGGAACACTGTGGACAATTTTCAGCAAGTTGCAACCTTGAAATACAGAAATAAACACTTTTCCATAAACAAGGTCTAAAATCATGTTTGATGCACTCTGTAAGTTACATTTTTGTAGTACTGTTTAAACTAGATTATAGGAACACTGTGGACAATTGTCATCAAGTTGCAACCTTGAAATACAGAAATAAACACTTTTCCATAAACAATGTCTAAAATCATGTTTGATGCACTCTGTAAGTTACATTTTTGCAGTACTGTTTAAACTAGATGATAGGAACACTGTGGACAAATTTCAGCAAGTTGCAACCTTGAAATACAGAAATAAACACTTTTCCATAAACAAGGTCTAAAATCATGTTTGATGCACTCTGTAAGTTACATTTTTGTAGTACTGTTTAAACTAGATTATAGGAACACTGTGGACAATTTTCAGCAAGTTGTAACCTTGAAATACAGAAATAAACACTTCCATATACAAGGTCTAAAATCATGTTTGATGCACTCTGTAAGTTACATTTTTGCAGTACTGTTTAAACTAGATCATAGGAACACTGTGGACAATTTTCAGCAAGTTGCAACCTTGAAATACAGAAATAAACACTTTTCCATAAACAAGGTCTAAAATCATGTTTGATGCACTCTGTAAGTTACATTTTTGTAGTACTGTTTAAACTAGATTATAGGAACACTGTGGACAATTGTCATCAAGTTGCAACCTTGAAATACAGAAATAAACACTTTTCCATAAACAATGTCTAAAATCATGTTTGATGCACTCTGTAAGTTACATTTTTGCAGTACTGTTTAAACTAGATGATAGGAACACTGTGGACAATTTTCAGCAAGTTGCAACCTTGAAATACAGAAATAAACACTTTTCCATAAACAAGGTCTAAAATCATGTTTGATGCACTCTGTAAGTTACATATTTGCAGTACTGTTTAAACTAGATCATAGGAACACTGTGGACAATTTTCAGCAAGTTGCAACCTTGAAATACAGAAATAAACACTTTTCCATAAACAAGGTCTAAAATCATGTTTGATGCACTCTGTAAGTTACATATTTGCAGTACTGTTTAAACTAGATCATAGGAACACTGTGGACAATTTTCAGCAAGTTGCAACCTTGAAATACAGAAATAAACACTTTTCCATAAACAACGTCTAAAATCATGTTTGATGCACTCTGTAAGTTACATTTTTGCAGTACTGTTTAAACTAGATCATAGGAACACCGTGGACAATTTTCAGCAAGTTGCAACCTTGAAATACAGAAATAAACACTTTTCCATAAACAAGGTCTAAAATCATGTTTGATGCACTCTGTAAGTTACATTTTTGCAGTACTGTTTAAACTAGATCATAGGAACACTGTGGACAATTTTCAGCAAGTTGCAACCTTGAAATACAGAAATAAACACTTTTCCATAAACAAGGTCTAAAATCATGTTTGATGCACTCTGTAAGTTACATTTTTGCAGTACTGTTTAAACTAGATCATAGGAACACTGTGGACAATTTTCAGCAAGTTGCAACCTTGAAATACAGAAATAAACACTTTTCCATAAACAAGGTCTAAAATCATGTTTGATGCACTCTGTAAGTTACATTTTTGCAGTACTGTTTAAACTAGATCATAGGAACACTGTGGACAATTTTCAGCAAGTTGCAACCTTGAAATACAGAAATAAACACTTTTCCATAAACAAGGTCTAAAATCATGTTTGATGCACTCTGTAAGTTACATTTTGCAGTACTGTTTAAACTAGATCATAGGAACACTGTGGACAATTTTCAGCAAGTTGCAACCTTGAAATACAGAAATAAACACTTTTCCATAAACAAGGTCTAAAATCATGTTTGATGCACTCTGTAAGTTACATATTTGCAGTACTGTTTAAACTAGATCATAGGAACACTGTGGACAATTTTCAGCAAGTTGCAACCTTGAAATACAGAAATAAACACTTTTCCATAAACATGGTCTAAAATCATGTTTGATGCACTCTGTAAGTTACATATTTGCAGTACTGTTTAAACTAGATCATAGGAACACTGTGGACAATTTTCAGCAAGTTGCAACCTTGAAATACAGAAATAAACACTTTTCCATAAACAAGGTCTAAAATCATGTTTGATGCACTCTGTAAGTTACATTTTTGCAGTACTGTTTAAACTAGATTATAGGAACACTGTGGACAATTTTCAGCAAGTTGCAACCTTGAAATACAGAAATAAACACTTTTCCATAAACAAGGTCTAAAATCATGTTTGATGCACTCTGTAAGTTACATTTTTGCAGTACTGTTTAAACTAGATCATAGGAACACTGTGGACAATTTTCAGCAAGTTGCAACCTTGAAATACAGAAATAAACACTTTTCCATAAACAAGGTCTAAAATCATGTTTGATGCACTCTGTAAGTTACATTTTTGCAGTACTGTTTAAACTAGATCATAGGAACACTGTGGACAATTTTCAGCAAGTTGCAACCTTGAAATACAGAAATAAACACTTTTCCATAAACAAGGTCTAAAATCATGTTTGATGCACTCTGTAAGTTACATTTTTTGCAGTACTGTTTAAACTAGATGATAGGAACACTGTGGACAATTTTCAGCAAGTTGCAACCTTGAAATACAGAAATAAACACTTTTCCATAAACAAGGTCTAAAATCATGTTTGATGCACTCTGTAAGTTACATTTTTGCAGTACTGTTTAAACTAGATCATAGGAACACTGTGGACAATTTTCAGCAAGTTGCAACCTTGAAATACAGAAATAAACACTTTTCCATAAACAAGGTCTAAAATCATGTTTGATGCACTCTGTAAGTTACATTTTGCAGTACTGTTTAAACTAGATCATAGGAACACTGTGGACAATTTTCAGCAAGTTGCAACCTTGAAATACAGAAATAAACACTTTTCCATAAACAAGGTCTAAAATCATGTTTGATGCACTCTGTGTTACATTTTTGCAGTACTGTTTAAACTAGATCATAGGAACACTGTGGACAATTTTCACAAGTTTTGAAATACAGAAATAAACACTTTTCCATAAACAAGGTCTAAAATCATGTTTGATGCACTCTGTAAGTTACATTTTGCAGTACTGTTTAAACTATAGGAACACTGTGGACAATTTTCAGCAAGTTGCAACCTTGAAATACAGAAATAAACACTTTTCCATAAACAAGGTCTAAAATCATGTTTGATGCACTCTGTAAGTTACATTTTTGCAGTACTGTTTAAACTAGATCATAGGAACACTGTGGACAATTTTCAGCAAGTTGCAACCTTGAAATACAGAAATAAACACTTTTCCATAAACAAGGTCTAAAATCATGTTTGATGCACTCTGTAAGTTACATTTTTGCAGTACTGTTTAAACTAGATCATAGGAACACTGTGGACAATTTTCAGCAAGTTGCAACCTTGAAATACAGAAATAAACACTTTTCCATAAACAAGGTCTAAAATCATGTTTGATGCACTCTGTAAGTTACATTTTTGCAGTACTGTTTAAACTAGATGATAGGAACACTGTGGACAATTTTCAGCAAGTTGCAACCTTGAAATACAGAAATAAACACTTTTCCATAAACAAGGTCTAAAATCATGTTTGATGCACTCTGTAAGTTACATTTTGCAGTACTGTTTAAACTAGATCATAGGAACACTGTGGACAATTTTCAGCAAGTTGCAACCTTGAAATACAGAAATAAACACTTTTCCATAAACATGGTCTAAAATCATGTTTGATGCACTCTGTAAGTTACATATTTGCAGTACTGTTTAAACTAGATCATAGGAACACTGTGGACAATTTTCAGCAAGTTGCAACCTTGAAATACAGAAATGAACACTTTTCCATAAACAAGGTCTAAAATCATGTTTGATGCACTCTGTAAGTTACATTTTTGCAGTACTGTTTAAACTAGATTATAGGAACACTGTGGACAATTTTCAGCAAGTTGCAACCTTGAAATACAGAAATAAACACTTTTCCATAAACAAGGTCTAAAATCATGTTTGATGCACTCTGTAAGTTACATTTTTGCAGTACTGTTTAAACTAGATCATAGGAACACTGTGGACAATTTTCAGCAAGTTGCAACCTTGAAATACAGAAATAAACACTTTTCCATAAACAAGGTCTAAAATCATGTTTGATGCACTCTGTAAGTTACATTTTTGCAGTACTGTTTAAACTAGATTATAGGAACACTGTGGACAATTGTCATCAAGTTGCAACCTTGAAATACAGAAATAAACACTTTTCCATAAACAATGTCTAAAATCATGTTTGATGCACTCTGTAAGTTACATTTTTGCAGTACTGTTTAAACTAGATGATACGAACACTGTGGACAATTTTCAGCAAGTTGCAACCTTGAAATACAGAAATAAACACTTTTCCATAAACAAGGTCTAAAATCATGTTTGATGCACTCTGTAAGTTACATATTTGCAGTACTGTTTAAACTAGATCATAGGAACACTGTGGACAATTTTCAGCAAGTTGCAACCTTGAAATACAGAAATAAACACTTTTCCATAAACAAGGTCTAAAATCATGTTTGATGCACTCTGTAAGTTACATTTTTGTAGTACTGTTTAAACTAGATTATAGGAACACTGTGGACAATTTTCAGCAAGTTGTAACCTTGAAATACAGAAATAAACACTTCCATATACAAGGTCTAAAATCATGTTTGATGCACTCTGTAAGTTACATTTTTGCAGTACTGTTTAAACTAGATCATAGGAACACTGTGGACAATTTTCAGCAAGTTGCAACCTTGAAATACAGAAATAAACACTTTTCCATAAACAAGGTCTAAAATCATGTTTGATGCACTCTGTAAGTTACATTTTTGTAGTACTGTTTAAACTAGATTATAGGAACACTGTGGACAATTGTCATCAAGTTGCAACCTTGAAATACAGAAATAAACACTTTTCCATAAACAATGTCTAAAATCATGTTTGATGCACTCTGTAAGTTACATTTTTGCAGTACTGTTTAAACTAGATGATAGGAACACTGTGGACAATTTTCAGCAAGTTGCAACCTTGAAATACAGAAATAAACACTTTTCCATAAACAAGGTCTAAAATCATGTTTGATGCACTCTGTAAGTTACATATTTGCAGTACTGTTTAAACTAGATCATAGGAACACTGTGGACAATTTTCAGCAAGTTGCAACCTTGAAATACAGAAATAAACACTTTTCCATAAACAAGGTCTAAAATCATGTTTGATGCACTCTGTAAGTTACATTTTTGCAGTACTGTTTAAACTAGATCATAGGAACACTGTGGACAATTTTCAGCAAGTTGCAACCTTGAAATACAGAAATGAACACTTTTCCATAAACAAGGTCTAAAATCATGTTTGATGCACTCTGTAAGTTACATTTTTGCAGTACTGTTTAAACTAGATCATAGGAACACTGTGGACAATTTTCAGCAAGTTGCAACCTTGAAATACAGAAATAAACACTTTTCCATAAACAATGTCTAAAATCATGTTTGATGCACTCTGTAAGTTACATTTTTGCAGTACTGTTTAAACTAGATGATAGGAACACTGTGGACAATTTTCAGCAAGTTGCAACCTTGAAATACAGAAATAAACACTTTTCCATAAACAAGGTCTAAAATCATGTTTGATGCACTCTGTAAGTTACATATTTGCAGTACTGTTTAAACTAGATCATAGGAACACTGTGGACAATTTTCAGCAAGTTGCAACCTTGAAATACAGAAATAAACACTTTTCCATAAACAAGGTCTAAAATCATGTTTGATGCACTCTGTAAGTTACATTTTTGCAGTACTGTTTAAACTAGATCATAGGAACACTGTGGACAATTTTCAGCAAGTTGCAACCTTGAAATACAGAAATGAACACTTTTCCATAAACAAGGTCTAAAATCATGTTTGATGCACTCTGTAAGTTACATTTTTGCAGTACTGTTTAAACTAGATCATAGGAACACCGTGGACAATTTTCAGCAAGTTGCAACCTTGAAATACAGAAATAAACACTTTTCCATAAACAAGGTCTAAAATCATGTTTGATGCACTCTGTAAGTTACATTTTTGCAGTACTGTTTAAACTAGATCATAGGAACACTGTGGACAATTTTCAGCAAGTTGCAACCTTGAAATACAGAAATAAACACTTTTCCATAAACAATGTCTAAAATCATGTTTGATGCACTCTGTAAGTTACATTTTTGCAGTACTGTTTAAACTAGATGATAGGAACACTGTGGACAATTTTCAGCAAGTTGCAACCTTGAAATACAGAAATAAACACTTTTCCATAAACAAGGTCTAAAATCATGTTTGATGCACTCTGTAAGTTACATATTTGCAGTACTGTTTAAACTAGATCATAGGAACACTGTGGACAATTTTCAGCAAGTTGCAACCTTGAAATACAGAAATAAACACTTTTCCATAAACAAGGTCTAAAATCATGTTTGATGCACTCTGTAAGTTACATTTTTGCAGTACTATTTAAACTAGATCATAGGAACACTGTGGACAATTTTCAGCAAGTTGCAACCTTGAAATACAGAAATGAACACTTTTCCATAAACAAGGTCTAAAATCATGTTTGATGCACTCTGTAAGTTACATTTTTGCAGTACTGTTTAAACTAGATCATAGGAACACCGTGGACAATTTTCAGCAAGTTGCAACCTTGAAATACAGAAATAAACACTTTTCCATAAACAAGGTCTAAAATCATGTTTGATGCACTCTGTAAGTTACATTTTTGTAGTACTGTTTAAACTAGATTATAGGAACACTGTGGACAATTGTCATCAAGTTGCAACCTTGAAATACAGAAATGAACACTTTTCCATAAACAAGGTCTAAAATCATGTTTGATGCACTCTGTAAGTTACATTTTTGTAGTACTGTTTAAACTAGATTATAGGAACACTGTGGACAATTGTCATCAAGTTGCAACCTTGAAATACAGAAATAAACACTTTTCCATAAACAAGGTCTAAAATCATGTTTGATGCACTCTGTAAGTTACATTTTTGCAGTACTGTTTAAACTAGATAATAGGAAAACTGTGGACAATTTTCAGCAAGTTGCAACCTTGTAATACAGAAATAAACACTTTTCCATAAACAAGGTCTAAAATCATGTTTGATCCACTCTGTAAGTTACATATTTGCAGTACTGTTTAAACTAGATCATAGGAACACTGTGGACAATTTTCAACAAGTTGCAACCTTGAAATACAGAAATAAACACTTTTCCATAAACAAGGTCTAAAATCATGTTTGATGCACACTGTAAGTTACATTTTTGCAGTACTGTTTAAACTAGATCATAGGAACACTGTGGACAATTTTCAGCAAGTTGCAACCTTGAAATACAGAAATGAACACTTTTCCATAAACAAGGTCTAAAATCATGTTTGATGCACTCTGTAAGTTACATTTTTGCAGTACTGTTTAAACTAGATCATAGGAACACTGTGGACAATTTTCAGCAAGTTGCAACCTTGAAATACAGAAATGAACACTTTTCCATAAACAAGGTCTAAAATCATGTTTGATGCACTCTGTAAGTTACATTTTTGCAGTACTGTTTAAACTAGATCATAGGAACACTGTGGACAATTTTCAGCAAGTTGCAACCTTGAAATACAGAAATAAACACTTTTCCATAAACAAGGTCTAAAATCATGTTTGATGCACTCTGTAAGTTACATTTTTTGTAGTACTGTTTAAACTAGATTATAGGAACACTGTGGACAATTGTCATCAAGTTGCAACCTTGAAATACAGAAATAAACACTTTTCCATAAACAAGGTCTAAAATCATGTTTGATGCACTCTGTAAGTTACATTTTTGCTGTACTGTTTAAACTAGATCATAGGAACACTGTGGACAATTTTCAGCAAGTTGCAACCTTGAAATACAGAAATAAACACTTTTCCATAAACAAGGTCTAAAATCATGTCTGATGCACTCTGTAAGTTACATATTTGCAGTACTGTTTAAACTAGATCATAGGAACACTGTGGACAATTTTCAGCAAGTTGCAACCTTGAAATACAGAAATAAACACTTTTCCATAAACAAGGTCTAAAATCATGTTTGATGCACTCTGTAAGTTACATTTTTGCAGTACTGTTTAAACTAGATCATAGGAACACTGTGGACAATTTTCAGCAAGTTGCAACCTTGAAATACAGAAATAAACACTTTTCCATAAACAAGGTCTAAAATCATGTTTGATGCACTCTGTAAGTTACATTTTTGTAGTACTGTTTAAACTAGATTATAGGAACACTGTGGACAATTGTCATCAAGTTGCAACCTTGAAATACAGAAATAAACACTTTTCCATAAACAAGGTCTAAAATCATGTTTGATGCACTCTGTAAGTTACATTTTTGCAGTACTGTTTACACTAGATGATAGGAAAACTGTGGACAATTTTCAGCAAGTTGCAACCTTGTAATACAGAATTAAACACTTTTCCATAAACAAGGTCTAAAATCATGTTTGATGCACTCTGTAAGTTACATTTTTGCAGTACTGTTTAAACTAGATCATAGGAACACTGTGGACAATTTTCAGCAAGTTGCAACCTTGAAATACAGAAATAAACACTTTTCCATAAACAAGGTCTAAAATCATGTTTGATGCACTCTGTAAGTTACATATTTGCAGTACTGTTTAAACTAGATCATAGGAACACTGTGGACAATTTTCAGCAAGTTGCAACCTTGAAATACAGAAATAAACACTTTTCCATAAACAAGGTCTAAAATCATGTTTGATGCACTCTGTAAGTTACATTTTTGCAGTACTGTTTAAACTAGATCATAGGAACACTGTGGACAATTTTCAGCAAGTTGCAACCTTGAAATACAGAAATAAACACTTTTCCATAAACAAGGTCTAAAATCATGTTTGATGCACTCTGTAAGTTACATTTTTGTAGTACTGTTTAAACTAGATTATAGGAACACTGTGGACAATTGTCATCAAGTTGCAACCTTGAAATACAGAAATAAACACTTTTCCATAAACAATGTCTAAAATCATGTTTGATGCACTCTGTAAGTTACATTTTTGCAGTACTGTTTAAACTAGATGATAGGAACACTGTGGACAATTTTCAGCAAGTTGCAACCTTGAAATACAGAAATAAACACTTTTCCATAAACAAGGTCTAAAATCATGTTTGATGCACTCTGTAAGTTACATATTTGCAGTACTGTTTAAACTAGATCATAGGAACACTGTGGACAATTTTCAGCAAGTTGCAACCTTGAAATACAGAAATAAACACTTTTCCATAAACAAGGTCTAAAATCATGTTTGATGCACTCTGTAAGTTACATTTTTGTAGTACTGTTTAAACTAGATTATAAGGAACACTGTGGACAATTTTCAGCAAGTTGTAACCTTGAAATACAGAAATAAACACTTTTCCATATACAAGGTCTAAAATCATGTTTGATGCACTCTGTAAGTTACATTTTTGCAGTACTGTTTAAACTAGATCATAGGAACACTGTGGACAATTTTCAGCAAGTTGCAACCTTGAAATACAGAAATAAACACTTTTCCATAAACAAGGTCTAAAATCATGTTTGATGCACTCTGTAAGTTACATTTTTGTAGTACTGTTTAAACTAGATTATAGGAACACTGTGGACAATTGTCATCAAGTTGCAACCTTGAAATACAGAAATAAACACTTTTCCATAAACAATGTCTAAAATCATGTTTGATGCACTCTGTAAGTTACATTTTTGCAGTACTGTTTAAACTAGATGATAGGAACACTGTGGACAATTTTCAGCAAGTTGCAACCTTGAAATACAGAAATAAACACTTTTCCATAAACAAGGTCTAAAATCATGTTTGATGCACTCTGTAAGTTACATATTTGCAGTACTGTTTAAACTAGATCATAGGAACACTGTGGACAATTTTCAGCAAGTTGCAACCTTGAAATACAGAAATAAACACTTTTCCATAAACAAGGTCTAAAATCATGTTTGATGCACTCTGTAAGTTACGTTTTTGTGGTACTGTTTAAACTAGATCATAGGAACACTGTGGACAATTTTCAGCAAGTTGCAACCTCGAAATACAGAAATGAACACTTTTCCATAAACAAGGTCTAAAATCATGTTTGATGCACTCTGTAAGTTACATTTTTGCAGTACTGTTTAAACTAGATCATAGGAACACCGTGGACAATTTTCAGCAAGTTGCAACCTTGAAATACAGAAATAAACACTTTTCCATAAACAAGGTCTAAAATCATGTTTGATGCACTCTGTAAGTTACATTTTTGCAGTACTGTTTAAACTAGATCATAGGAACACTGTGGACAATTTTCAGCAAGTTGCAACCTTGAAATACAGAAATAAACACTTTTCCATAAACAAGGTCTAAAATCATGTTTGATGCACTCTGTAAGTTACATTTTTGTAGTACTGTTTAAACTAGATTATAGGAACACTGTGGACAATTGTCATCAAGTTGCAACCTTGAAATACAGAAATAAACACTTTTCCATAAACAATGTCTAAAATCATGTTTGATGCACTCTGTAAGTTACATTTTTGCAGTACTGTTTAAACTAGATGATAGGAACACTGTGGACAATTTTCAGCAAGTTGCAACCTTGAAATACAGAAATAAACACTTTTCCATAAACAAGGTCTAAAATCATGTTTGATGCACTCTGTAAGTTACATATTTGCAGTACTGTTTAAACTAGATCATAGGAACACTGTGGACAATTTTCAGCAAGTTGCAACCTTGAAATACAGAAATAAACACTTTTCCATAAACAAGGTCTAAAATCATGTTTGATGCACTCTGTAAGTTACATTTTTGCAGTACTGTTTAAACTAGATCATAGGAACACTGTGGACAATTTTCAGCAAGTTGCAACCTCGAAATACAGAAATGAACACTTTTCCATAAACAAGGTCTAAAATCATGTTTGATGCACTCTGTAAGTTACATTTTTGCAGTACTGTTTAAACTAGATCATAGGAACACCATGGACAATTTTCAGCAAGTTGCAACCTTGAAATACAGAAATAAACACTTTTCCATAAACAAGGTCTAAAATCATGTTTGATGCACTCTGTAAGTTACATTTTTGTAGTACTGTTTAAACTAGATTATAGGAACACTGTGGACAATTGTCATCAAGTTGCAACCTTGAAATACAGAAATGAACACTTTTCCATAAACAAGGTCTAAAATCATGTTTGATGCACTCTGTAAGTTACATTTTTGTAGTACTGTTTAAACTAGATGATAGGAACACTGTGGACAATTGTCATCAAGTTGCAACCTTGAAATACAGAAATAAACACTTTTCCATAAACAAGGTCTAAAATCATGTTTGATGCACTCTGTAAGTTACATATTTGCAGTACTGTTTAAACTAGATCATAGGAACACTGTGGACAATTTTCAGCAAGTTGCAACCTTGAAATACAGAAATAAACACTTTTCCATAAACAAGGTCTAAAATCATGTTTGATGCACTCTGTAAGTTACATTTTTGCAGTACTGTTTAAACTAGATCATAGGAACACTGTGGACAATTTTCAGCAAGTTGCAACCTTGAAATACAGAAATGAACACTTTTCCATAAACAAGGTCTAAAATCATGTTTGATGCACTCTGTAAGTTACATTTTTGCAGTACTGTTTAAACTAGATCATAGGAACACTGTGGACAATTTTCAGCAAGTTGCAACCTTGAAATACAGAAATGAACACTTTTCCATAAACAAGGTCTAAAATCATGTTTGATGCACTCTGTAAGTTACATTTTTGCAGTACTGTTTAAACTAGATCATAGGAACACTGTGGACAATTTTCAGCAAGTTGCAACCTTGAAATACAGAAATAAACACTTTTCCATAAACAATGTCTAAAATCATGTTTGATGCACTCTGTAAGTTACATTTTTGCAGTACTGTTTAAACTAGATGATAGGAACACTGTGGACAATTTTCAGCAAGTTGCAACCTTGAAATACAGAAATAAACACTTTTCCATAAACAAGGTCTAAAATCATGTTTGATGCACTCTGTAAGTTACATATTTGCAGTACTGTTTAAACTAGATCATAGGAACACTGTGGACAATTTTCAGCAAGTTGCAACCTTGAAATACAGAAATAAACACTTTTCCATAAACAAGGTCTAAAATCATGTTTGATGCACTCTGTAAGTTACATTTTTGCAGTACTGTTTAAACTAGATCATAGGAACACTGTGGACAATTTTCAGCAAGTTGCAACCTTGAAATACAGAAATGAACACTTTTCCATAAACAAGGTCTAAAATCATGTTTGATGCACTCTGTAAGTTACATTTTTGCAGTACTGTTTAAACTAGATCATAGGAACACCGTGGACAATTTTCAGCAAGTTGCAACCTTGAAATACAGAAATAAACACTTTTCCATAAACAAGGTCTAAAATCATGTTTGATGCACTCTGTAAGTTACATTTTTGTAGTACTGTTTAAACTAGATTATAGGAACACTGTGGACAATTGTCATCAAGTTGCAACCTTGAAATACAGAAATGAACACTTTTCCATAAACAAGGTCTAAAATCATGTTTCATGCACTCTGTAAGTTACATTTTTGTAGTACTGTTTAAACTAGATTATAGGAACACTGTGGACAATTGTCATCAAGTTGCAACCTTGAAATACAGAAATAAACACTTTTCCATAAACAAGGTCTAAAATCATGTTTGATGCACGCTGTAAGTTACATTTTTGCAGTACTGTTTAAACTAGATGATAGGAAAACTGTGGACAATTTTCAGCAAGTTGCAACCTTGTAATACAGAAATAAACACTTTTCCATAAACAAGGTCTAAAATCATGTTTGATGCACTCTGTAAGTTACATATTTGCAGTACTGTTTAAAACTAGATCATAGGAACACTGTGGACAATTTTCAGCAAGTTGCAACCTTGAAATACAGAAATAAACACTTTTCCATAAACAAGGTCTAAAATCATGTTTGATGCACT
Source organism: Oncorhynchus keta (assembly GCF_023373465.1). Taxonomy (NCBI): domain Eukaryota; kingdom Metazoa; phylum Chordata; class Actinopteri; order Salmoniformes; family Salmonidae; genus Oncorhynchus; species Oncorhynchus keta. Next base: position 228,887 of record NW_026289185.1, read on the forward strand.
CTGTAAGTTACATTTTTGCAGTACTGTTTAAACTACATCATAGGAACACTGTGGACAATTTTCAGCAAGTTGCAACCTTGAAATACAGAAATGAACACTTTTCCATAAACAAGGTCTAAAATCATGTTTGATGCACTCTGTAAGTTACATTTTTGCAGTACTGTTTAAACTAGATCATAGGAACACTGTGGACAATTTTCAGCAAGTTGCAACCTTGAAATACAGAAATAAACACTTTTCCATAAACAATGTCTAAAATCATGTTTGATGCACTCTGTAAGTTACATTTTTGCAGTACTGTTTAAACTAGATGATAGGAACACTGTGGACAATTTTCAGCAAGTTGCAACCTTGAAATACAGAAATAAACACTTTTCCATAAACAAGGTCTAAAATCATGTTTGATGCACTCTGTAAGTTACATATTTGCAGTACTGTTTAAACTAGATCATAGGAACACTGTGGACAATTTTCAGCAAGTTGCAACCTTGAAATACAGAAATAAACACTTTTCCATAAACAAGGTCTAAAATCATGTTTGATGCACTCTGTAAGTTACATTTTTGCAGTACTGTTTAAACTAGATCATAGGAACACTGTGGACAATTTTCAGCAAGTTGCAACCTTGAAATACAGAAATGAACACTTTTCCATAAACAAGGTCTAAAATCATGTTTGATGCACTCTGTAAGTTACATTTTTGCAGTACTGTTTAAACTAGATCATAGGAACACCGTGGACAATTTTCAGCAAGTTGCAACCTTGAAATACAGAAATAAACACTTTTCCATAAACAAGGTCTAAAATCATGTTTGATGCACTCTGTAAGTTACATTTTGCAGTACTGTTTAAACTAGATCATAGGAACACTGTGGACAATTTTCAGCAAGTTGCAACCTTGAAATACAGAAATGAACACTTTTCCATAAACAAGGTCTAAAATCATGTTTGATGCACTCTGTAAGTTACATTTTTGCAGTACTGTTTAAACTAGATCATAGGAACACTGTGGACAATTTTCAGCAAGTTGCAACCTTGAAATACAGAAATAAACACTTTTCCATAAACAATGTCTAAAATCATGTTTGATGCACTCTGTAAGTTACATTTTTGCAGTACTGTTTAAACTAGATGATAGGAACACTGTGGACAATTTTCAGCAAGTTGCAACCTTGAAATACAGAAATAAACACTTTTCCATAAACAAGGTCTAAAATCATGTTTGATGCACTCTGTAAGTTACATATTTGCAGTACTGTTTAAACTAGATCATAGGAACACTGTGGACAATTTTCAGCAAGTTGCAACCTTGAAATACAGAAATAAACACTTTTCCATAAACAAGGTCTAAAATCATGTTTGATGCACTCTGTAAGTTACATTTTTGCAGTACTGTTTAAACTAGATCATAGGAACACTGTGGACAATTTTCAGCAAGTTGCAACCTTGAAATACAGAAATGAACACTTTTCCATAAACAAGGTCTAAAATCATGTTTGATGCACTCTGTAAGTTACATTTTTGCAGTACTGTTTAAACTAGATCATAGGAACACTGTGGACAATTTTCAGCAAGTTGCAACCTTGAAATACAGAAATGAACACTTTTCCATAAACAAGGTCTAAAATCATGTTTGATGCACTCTGTAAGTTACATTTTTGCAGTACTGTTTAAACTAGATCATCGTGGACAATTTTCAGCAAGTTGCAACCTTGAAATACAGAAATAAACACTTTTCCATAAACAAGGTCTAAAATCATGTTTGATGCACTCTGTAAGTTACATTTTTGTAGTACTGTTTAAACTAGATTATAGGAACACTGTGGACAATTGTCATCAAGTTGCAACCTTGAAATACAGAAATGAACACTTTTCCATAAACAAGGTCTAAAATCATGTTTCATGCACTCTGTAAGTTACATTTTTGTAGTACTGTTTAAACTAGATTATAGGAACACTGTGGACAATTGTCATCAAGTTGCAACCTTGAAATACAGAAATAAACACTTTTCCATAAACAAGGTCTAAAATCATGTTTGATGCACGCTGTAAGTTACATTTTTGCAGTACTGTTTAAACTAGATGATAGGAAAACTGTGGACAATTTTCAGCAAGTTGCAACCTTGTAATACAGAAATAAACACTTTTCCATAAACAAGGTCTAAAATCATGTTTGATGCACTCTGTAAGTTACATATTTGCAGTACTGTTTAAACTAGATCATAGGAACACTGTGGACAATTTTCAGCAAGTTGCAACCTTGAAATACAGAAATAAACACTTTTCCATAAACAAGGTCTAAAATCATGTTTGATGCACTCTGTAAGTTACATTTTTGCAGTACTGTTTAAACTAGATCATAGGAACACTGTGGACAATTTTCAGCAAGTTGCAACCTTGAAATACAGAAATGAACACTTTTCCATAAACAAGGTCTAAAATCATGTTTGATGCACTCTGTAAGTTACATTTTTGCAGTACTGTTTAAACTAGATCATAGGAACACTGTGGACAATTTTCAGCAAGTTGCAACCTCGAAATACAGAAATGAACACTTTTCCATAAACAAGGTCTAAAATCATGTTTGATGCACTCTGTAAGTTACATTTTTGCAGTACTGTTTAAACTAGATCATAGGAACACCGTGGACAATTTTCAGCAAGTTGCAACCTTGAAATACAGAAATAAACACTTTTCCATAAACAAGGTCTAAAATCATGTTTGATGCACTCTGTAAGTTACATTTTTGCAGTACTGTTTAAACTAGATCATAGGAACACTGTGGACAATTTTCAGCAAGTTGCAACCTTGAAATACAGAAATAAACACTTTTCCATAAACAAGGTCTAAAATCATGTTTGATGCACTCTGTAAGTTACATTTTTGTAGTACTGTTTAAACTAGATTATAGGAACACTGTGGACAATTGTCATCAAGTTGCAACCTTGAAATACAGAAATGAACACTTTTCCATAAACAAGGTCTAAAATCATGTTTGATGCACTCTGTAAGTTACATTTTTGTAGTACTGTTTAAACTAGATGATAGGAACACTGTGGACAATTGTCATCAAGTTGCAACCTTGAAATACAGAAATAAACACTTTTCCATAAACAAGGTCTAAAATCATGTTTGATGCACTCTGTAAGTTACATATTTGCAGTACTGTTTAAACTAGATCATAGGAACACTGTGGACAATTTTCAGCAAGTTGCAACCTTGAAATACAGAAATAAACACTTTTCCATAAACAAGGTCTAAAATCATGTTTGATGCACTCTGTAAGTTACATTTTTGCAGTACTGTTTAAACTAGATCATAGGAACACTGTGGACAATTTTCAGCAAGTTGCAACCTTGAAATACAGAAATGAACACTTTTCCATAAACAAGGTCTAAAATCATGTTTGATGCACTCTGTAAGTTACATTTTTGCAGTACTGTTTAAACTAGATCATAGGAACACTGTGGACAATTTTCAGCAAGTTGCAACCTTGAAATACAGAAATAAACACTTTTCCATAAACAATGTCTAAAATCATGTTTGATGCACTCTGTAAGTTACATTTTTGCAGTACTGTTTAAACTAGATGATAGGAACACTGTGGACAATTTTCAGCAAGTTGCAACCTTGAAATACAGAAATAAACACTTTTCCATAAACAAGGTCTAAAATCATGTTTGATGCACTCTGTAAGTTACATATTTGCAGTACTGTTTAAACTAGATCATAGGAACACTGTGGACAATTTTCAGCAAGTTGCAACCTTGAAATACAGAAATAAACACTTTTCCATAAACAAGGTCTAAAATCATGTTTGATGCACTCTGTAAGTTACATTTTGCAGTACTGTTTAAACTAGATCATAGGAACACTGTGGACAATTTTCAGCAAATTGCAACCTTGAAATACAGAAATGAACACTTTTCCATAAACAAGGTCTAAAATCATGTTTGATGCACTCTGTAAGTTACATTTTTGCAGTACTGTTTAAACTAGATCATAGGAACACCGTGGACAATTTTCAGCAAGTTGCAACCTTGAAATACAGAAATAAACACTTTTCCATAAACAAGGTCTAAAATCATGTTTGATGCACTCTGTAAGTTACATTTTGCAGTACTGTTTAAACTAGATCATAGGAACACTGTGGACAATTTTCAGCAAGTTGCAACCTTGAAATACAGAAATGAACACTTTTCCATAAACAAGGTCTAAAATCATGTTTGATGCACTCTGTAAGTTACATTTTTGCAGTACTGTTTAAACTAGATCATAGGAACACCGTGGACAATTTTCAGCAAGTTGCAACCTTGAAATACAGAAATAAACACTTTTCCATAAACAAGGTCTAAAATCATGTTTGATGCACTCTGTAAGTTACATTTTTGTAGTACTGTTTAAACTAGATTATAGGAACACTGTGGACAATTGTCATCAAGTTGCAACCTTGAAATACAGAAATGAACACTTTTCCATAAACAAGGTCTAAAATCATGTTTGATGCACTCTGTAAGTTACATTTTTGCAGTACTGTTTAAACTAGATCATAGGAACACTGTGGACAATTTTCAGCAAGTTGCAACCTTGAAATACAGAAATGAACACTTTTCCATAAATCATGTTTGATGCACTCTGTAAGTTACATTTTGCAGTACTGTTTAAACTAGATCATAGGAACACCGTGGACAATTTTCAGCAAGTTGCAACCTTGAAATACAGAAATAAACACTTTTCCATAAACAAGGTCTAAAATCATGTTTGATGCACTCTGTAAGTTACATTTTTGTAGTACTGTTTAAACTAGATTATAGGAACACTGTGGACAATTGTCATCAAGTTGCAACCTTGAAATACAGAAATGAACACTTTTCCATAAACAAGGTCTAAAATCATGTTTCATGCACTCTGTAAGTTACATTTTTGTAGTACTGTTTAAACTAGATTATAGGAACACTGTGGACAATTGTCATCAAGTTGCAACATTGAAATACAGAAATAAACACTTTTCCATAAACAAGGTCTAAAATCATGTTTGATGCACGCTGTAAGTTACATTTTTGCAGTACTGTTTAAACTAGATGATAGGAAAACTGTGGACAATTTTCAGCAAGTTGCAACCTTGTAATACAGAAATAAACACTTTTCCATAAACAAGGTCTAAAATCATGTTTGATGCACTCTGTAAGTTACATATTTGCAGTACTGTTTAAACTAGATCATAGGAACACTGTGGACAATTTTCAGCAAGTTGCAACCTTGAAATACAGAAATAAACACTTTTCCATAAACAAGGTCTAAAATCATGTTTGATGCACTCTGTAAGTTACATTTTTGCAGTACTGTTTAAACTAGATCATAGGAACACTGTGGACAATTTTCAGCAAGTTGCAACCTTGAAATACAGAAATGAACACTTTTCCATAAACAAGGTCTAAAATCATGTTTGATGCACTCTGTAAGTTACATTTTTGCAGTACTGTTTAAACTAGATCATAGGAACACTGTGGACAATTTTCAGCAAGTTGCAACCTTGAAATACAGAAATAAACACTTTTCCATAAACAATGTCTAAAATCATGTTTGATGCACTCTGTAAGTTACATTTTGCAGTACTGTTTAAACTAGATGATAGGAACACTGTGGACAATTTTCAGCAAGTTGCAACCTTGAAATACAGAAATAAACACTTTTCCATAAACAAGGTCTAAAATCATGTTTGATGCACTCTGTAAGTTACATATTTGCAGTACTGTTTAAACTAGATCATAGGAACACTGTGGACAATTTTCAGCAAGTTGCAACCTTGAAATACAGAAATAAACACTTTTCCATAAACAAGGTCTAAAATCATGTTTGATGCACTCTGTAAGTTACATTTTTGCAGTACTGTTTAAACTAGATCATAGGAACACTGTGGACAATTTTCAGCAAGTTGCAACCTTGAAATACAGAAATAACACTTTTCCATAAACAAGGTCTAAAATCATGTTTGATGCACTCTGTAAGTTACATTTTTGTAGTACTGTTTAAACTAGATCATAGGAACACCGTGGACAATTTTCAGCAAGTTGCAACCTTGAAATACAGAAATAAACACTTTTCCATAAACAAGGTCTAAAAAATCATGTTTGATGCACTCTGTAAGTTACATTTTTGTAGTACT